>NW_010549683.1:133911-138283 GCF_000687285.1 Phaethon lepturus
AAATGTTAAACAGTTAAGAGGTAGGAACAGAAACAAGTCCTCTGGCCCCCATACTTGCTGTTGTTACTTCCTCCTTGCATTATGATCCACACTGATGTGCCAACTGCACAATTGTTCATTTCAAAAGCAAAAATGCTGATTTTTTCTTTTCACTCCTAACAGTGAGTTGCAATATTAATAGATAATTTCTATCTTCCTTTCCATCATATCTATTCTACAGTAGGATGAATGTTCAAACATAGTGCTGTTAAGACTGAACATTTTTATAGGAAATCTGCAGAAGATTCAGTTTTAACTCTTTCAGTGTTAAAACTGAATACAGATAGCTTCTGTCAATACCATTAACTTCTTTAGCATGGTAGTTGCTTACTGTTTGCAGTTGCTCTTGACTGTCATAGACCCAGCTGTACTAAATTAGCTCCTACAACTTTGAAAACAGCCTTTGAAAGACAAATTCCTGATAGTATTAAGATTTTTCTTTTATGGACCTTCCCAGCTAAGCACAGAGATTGGAGTGTGAAGTGATCTGGTAAATTTAAAGAAGTATATATAAAAATAAAATTTAAAAACTGACATGTAACTAATTACGTATTTTTCATGCAATATATGTTAAAAAGGGCCTTCATGATTCTTATTGTTGTCTCACAAGAGATCAAAGAAACTTTGAGCATGGATATTTTGGTGGTGATATTTGTTTAATCTATTTTATGATAGCAAAAAGTTACTTTAAAATCATCTTATCTGCAAATTTCAGTTCTAGACTGAGGTGCATGGTGGGATAGGACATGATACAACCAGTATTCCCAGGTGCTGTGGAAATACGTAGTTTTCAGAAGATCTAAAATGAAGATAAAGTTGCTTGAAACACATTCCTTATCCTGGCTGTGTCTGACTGAAAGGCTGCTTGAATTATGTCAGAGGAAATATTATGCAAGATGAGTAAAGGTTTTCATTCAGATGTATGTATTTAATGACCGTATTCCCTAACAGATGTCAGCTAGCTAGTACTGTTCTGAACTTACCTACTGATATCACTAAGGGTTTTCCATAGTATAAGGCTTTTCATTTTTACCTCCTCTGGAAGAAGGGCATCCCACTTTGCCTCAGAAAAATTACTGATGCCATAACTGACTGTCCACGTATTCCACTATAAAGGCCATACCAGCGCATTACAGATACATTGAGCTGAGCAGGGTTTGAACCAGTGAACTGGAAGGGAAAAGAAGGCATTCTTGCTATCTGGTAACATTTAGATGAGGCAGGTGGTGTTCACTGGCATTGTCTGAAGTCCATGTGTGTGACAGCACTAGTGCTTTGTTCTGTGCAGCATGCACTGTGCTTGCGGCTGTCCCTCAAGGTGTGAAAGCTCCAGCTGACTTGCTGGAGTATGTACTTGAGTTCTGGAGAGCAGCTCTTGGTCCTGTGCCTGTGGATGTCAGTGCTTTTGTTAACTTCCCTGGACTGACCCTGTTGCTAGATAGCCTTGTCCAACTGCTTCTTCCCAAATAATGAGACTTTCAAAAATGCAGAGAAAATGGTTTTCCTACCCTTGTAGCCAACTCAGTGTTTTAACTGAGCTCAGATACTAAGTCCAAACCTTTGACCATTAGCAGACATGAATGCAAGTCTTAGATTTTCCTTTTGGCAGTATGGATGGATTCTGTGCTCTGGCACGTTTCTGCAAAAGGCATCCAACAATGTGACCTGAGCACACAGCTGAGAGTCCTCTTCGTAATGAATCAAGCCTTGATTTCAGTAGCTGTTTTTTATATATTATGATATCCTGCTGAGTTGGTAGGTTGTGGAAATATGGAGTGCAGCTGTTCAAGAATCATTACAAGGCAAATAACTTTTCCTGTCTCTACTGTTAGCTAGAAATCCTTTTACTCACTCTGGCCACCTTATGTGTAATTTCTTATGCCACTCCTGCTTCGGTCAGGAACTTGTGAACAAAACCAAGAATCCTACTGATGCAGAACATCATTTAGCAATCTTTTGAATTTGTTTTACATTTATCTTTGGTTGGGTCCAAGCACCCAACATATATAGTTAGACAGTGCCATGCAACATCCTTTTCTTCAATAAAAAAATAATTTCAAAATTATGTAGTAGCGGTTCCTTTCCTCTTTCCTTTTTGTGGCTTTGAATGCAACCAGAAAACTTGCACTCTTGAATTACCTCCAGGGTCAAATGCATAATGTAACAACTTACCTCCTGTTTGATTTCCAAACCCTGGCCCACTGGGGATATATCTTTATTGTTGTGGTGTTGCCTTGTAGCACTACAGGCTAACAGATCAATTCATCCTTCAAAGCATCCTATCACCTGTCAATATGAAATTCTAGCAATTACTGAAGTGGATGGCTGCAAAGCATCTGAAAAACATTCCCTATTGATTGGTTCATTGCTCCAGAGTATGATGAACTTGTTTAAGAAAAAATGATCTAGCAAATTGATTTTTTTTTTTTTAAGCAAGGAATCATATGAATGTAATTTAAGTAACAATATATCTGCCCTGGATAACGTATAATATATACTTGGTGTGCGTGCATGTAAAGAAAATAAAAAAGAAAGAAAAAAAAAAGATGGAGGGGATTTATACAGAAGATTTTGGAATTTTTCCTCTAGGATTTACGGGTAGTTTTGCAAGTGCTTCCAAACACCTTTTTTAACTGTTGAATGCATTTTTTTTTGTGTTTCTTTAATCAAATGTTTATTAGAAAATGATGTTCCATTAATTAATTAATTAATTAATGCTCTGGAATGCCCCAGATCCTTTGGGATACGAGCTGTATCCTTCTTATTTGTCCAAATCAAGATACGATTTTTCACAACCAGTTCCTTGTAATGCAGCTGATGAGGGGAATAATTAATTTCATAACTTGGAAAGTATCTCATAATTTCTGCTCTGCTGCTACACCCGTACTCTCGCTGCTCTGTTTTTATTTAACTAGGAGCTAAAAGCACACAGCCCATCCCATATCAACAATAATATTTTGCATAGCAGTGCTGTGAAGGATATTATTCACACTCAGGGCATGCAAATGATCAAAGACTGAATAGTATAGTCAGAAATAAATTTCTCCCCATCTTACCTTTTTCCTCCTGCTCCCTTTCAGACTTTAAAACTGTGTTAGGATGAATACAGATCAAGCCCAGAAATTTTGTTCTTATTCAGAAAAACGTTAAGAATTTGCCACAGAACATCTGTATTCTACAAACCCATCCTACAAATTGTGTGCCCAGGATTACCCTTACCCTAATGCACAAAACCCAGCCCTACAGCAATGCAGCATAGAAAGACCTTTCAATCTGCTGAAGTCTGCCAAGAATCTCTGTGGCCTTTTTGTTCAGTTTTAAATCCTGTTGTGTCTGTTTCTGCCTTCAGTGTGTGGTCATTTAGTGATACTTCACTTTTGATACCTGTGCAGATTCTGCTAAGATGTGACAAGGAACGACTACATGCTTGTAGGAGTCTTCAGTGTTACTGTGTAAATCTATTTTCCAGGTCTTATTATTTGTGCTTCAAAAATATTGCATTCAATACATTGGATATCCATGGATGTATTGAAGTTGAGTGAAAAAGGCAGTACTACAAGAACACATGCACCACTTCAAGTTGTCAGTTTCATTGTTAAAACAGAAGCCTCGTGTTTCAAGTCTTTCCCGGATAGAATGTGGGCTCTTTTCAATGCAAGGCTCTGCTTTCAGCAAAATTGTTAATTATAGATCATAATAAGCTGTTAGGAATGAAACACACACATAATTTGAAAGTGAAATGAGGCACAGTACATAGATAAAGCAATTGTTTATTTAAGAGGTGATTAGCAGCAGCAAAACAAGCAAACTGGTACTTGAACCTGAAAGAAATTATACCCATTTGAAATCGTTAAACTATTTGCTTATTTGTGCATTGCAACCTAATGCAAACGTAAATGCATAATGACGTGAGTTTTCTGTCCTATGTGCTGAGTAGCTCAGTGGATATACATTTTGTTTGAACTACCATCATATTAAATGAGAAGTCTGTCAAAAGGGAAAAAAATCCAGTGTCTCAGTTTCACAGAGGAAAGCAACTGAGTTTTAAGTTGTTCTATACCATGGTAGACTGTAAACTCTTAAAAGGCACTGTAATCACTGAATGAACAAAACATTTTGCCTTGGGTAATTATGCCTTTTGGTTTCTTTAAAGTTTATTTCCTCAGACATTACATGGCATGCTTGTTTGCCATGTCAAGGTGTTAATCTCAGTGCAAAACACTGATTTTCTGCAATGATGAATGAACACAGAAACATTCTGAGTTCAGATCAAGTTGAATGCCATGATGGTAATCCAATCTAACTTTTCACAGAATCACAGAATCACAGAAAC
>NW_010549684.1:0-4469 GCF_000687285.1 Phaethon lepturus
TCGGGCGGCGATTCGGCAGGACCAAACGCGGTGGCTTTGTGGGGAGCCTGCACGCTCGCCGTCTTTAGAGAACGGGCACGAACCGTCCTGGGAGCAGAACCAGAGACCTTGGCACTCACCACAGCTACGAGTATTTATTGTATTTGCTCCTATTTTCTTTTCCTGGTCCAAAGACTCTGGATTTCCTTTGTATAGCGTGAAACCACCGCAGCAGCAGGGCTGGCCAGGGACTCCTCTCTTGCCGCCCTGTATCTGTAGGGGAGTGAAACTTTGAGGAAATCGGTGCGTTGGTCACACATTCCCTCAAAAACCAGCCTGTAGGATAAGGGCTCTGTTAAGGCAGGCGGCAACGTGGTTACAGCTCCCCGCGACAGGACGAGACAATAACCCTCCCTGTTCCTGACCCACCTCGCGTGTACACGCAGCACCCACCCGTGTAAGGGGCACCTTTTGCCTGTTGGAGCAGGGGTCTTGGAGGCTGCCACAGGCTTTTGTGTCACTTGGGTGTCCCCTGGGAGCGCGAGGGCCCTCCGCAGCTGGCCGCGGATGCCAACGCGACGGAGCTTGGCTCCAGCCAAACCAAAAAATAAATTACGAGATACAAATGATGCCCTTTAGGTTGGATAAGGCAGCAGGTGACAGAGTCTTTTACAATGGCACTATTAGTGCAATTTGCCTGTCTCGTTCTTTGCTGGATTTGGGCCAGTGAGGCTCTACTGGAGGCTTCCATGTCCGCTGGCAATGGGATGGGGAGCAGAGCATGCCGTAAGGCCGCTCGGTTTTGGCACAGGAAAAGCACTGGTCTGGCTGCTGGGGAGTTAACATATGGCAAATGGCACTTCTTTGCATTTATCCAGCTTCCAAACAGAAAACAAAGAACTAGAGTGACAGCACAAATACGTGGAAAGCAATTCCACTTTAAAACGTGCTAAAATGCCTTTGACTCAAAAAAAAACCAGCAGCCTGGGCTGCACAGGAGTGGCTGATGGTAGAAAAGCTATCAAATGTCCAGGTCAGCTGGCATGGAATTGATATTAAAATGACCTGGGCAATGTGGCTCAACAAAGCTCTGCTCTCATCTACACGGGCCGGCTCTCGCCCGGGATGGAGAAACGGCCAGTGACTTTCTGAGATAACGGCAGCACCACTTCTGTAAATGACTTATTTGTTCAAACCTGCTGCTCTTTTCACACTTTGGCACAGTTTTGCAGTGAATGTGATATAGTATCAACCCAGCCCATATAAAACCTGCCCTAAAAATCACTGTCTTTAGGAGGAAGCGGTACGTCCTCTTAAATGGCTGAGCTAAACTATTTCCAAGCATTTCCAGTCTGGATCAGCCCAGTCACGACACCCGTGGATCACGTGCTGCTTTCAGTTACACCTGTAACAAGCCTGTGGTAGGTGACTGGGGTTGTTTATCCAATTTATACCAGTTCAGAAAACAGTCAGGAGGGGGATTTCATCTTTTTTTTTCTTTTTTTTAAACCTCGAGTTCTAGGGAAAAATCCCACGGGTTCAAAGGAGGCTCTGGATGGCTGCTGTACAGGTAAGAGGAGCTCTGGCCCTGCTGGCACGGATGACGGCCGTTATGTGTCTGGCGTCACCGCGCAGGGCAAACCGCGCTGTGGGCAGGGGCCGCCTGCTTTCTGATTCCCTATGAACCTGCGAAGGCTCGAACGCGCCCGTGCACACCCTCCGAGTATTTGCTTCATGAATAAAAGCTTCACAGCTTTTGTAAAAGTGAGCTAAAAAGAGAAGCAAATATACCAATACATCCTCTTAAGGCTCCTCCAGATGGAAAAAAAGAGAATAAAACTTCTCTTCTGAAGTTAACTTCCACCAACTTCCAGGGCCAGCCAGCAAGATACCACCGAGTCTCTCGAGCCTGGGTTCTCGGAGGTTGTTCGTAAGCCAGCTTAGTACCATGGTTTATTCTGAAGAACCTAGATCCTAGCAAAAATGTGTGTCTGTTCCCCTCCAGCGGTACAATGGGTATAAAAGCCAGACAGGCTCTAGCTGCGTACGTTACGGCTCTGCTATTACAGCAACGGGGCAAGAAGGCGCGCGGGTACGAAGCCCGGCGTGCGTACAGCCCTCGTCTGCGCTCGGGACGCGGGTACCGGCTCTTCTCCCCGGCTGGGAGCCGCAGAGGTCGCCGGCGGTGACACGCGCCCGGCAAGATGCGCCTCACCAGAGCGCCTTTTCAAGCACTGATGTTTTCTTGATGAGGCAAGTGTTTCTGCAAGGGTTTAACTTTTTAATACTCCTAAATGAAAAATGAAAACCCCCCGAGTGTTCCTGTCTCGGGAGATTCCTTGTTGCCGCTGTAACCAGCGCTGAAAGAAGAGGAAGGTGCTCCGCGTCCCTCGGACAACGCGCGTGCCACCGGCCTGGCTTTGGCTGGCGTGTCGACAGCGGAGGTTTGGAAATGGGCCCTGGGGGGCTCTTGGAATGGGGAAACATTTTGGAGCTGCTGCGCGGCCCAGCCTGCAGAAAGGGCCGAGCACAGAGACCCTGTCGAACCTGGAAGAGGTAACAGATTACTGTGGCTCTGAAAGGAGAAGGTGCAATCTTCACCAGGATGCGTTTTGCCTGGAGCGAGCTGGAAAAAAAAAGGATGTGAACATTAAAAGCATTTAAGAAATATCACGTATCTCTTTTCCATAGCAAAGGTAAGAGATTTAGGCAAATAAACAGAGTTTTGTAACTTGTACCTGCAGTTTTGGGGAGACTATATTTGCAGTTAAACAGCTACTGTCCTTCCTTAGCAGCAAAGGGTTGTGAAACCCGCGGTGGGCTGTGCTTAGAAATGCTCTCAAAAATGCCCGTTATTCCCGCTGCATCCCCAGCAACATGCAATTCCGGTTCTGTTCTTTCATAACCCAGCACGGAGGGTGCGTTGCATGCTTTGGAGGATGCCGACCCGCTACTGTACTTAGCGCAAAATCTGGTGCTGCTTCTCAGCTACAGAATAACAAGAAAATTTATGGTTTGGGGTAGATTGGGATCTGTAATCCCAGCACCGTCAGTCAGATTGAAAGTCGGATTCCTTAAAAAGGAAAAGCTCGGCTGTAATACCAGAGATATAGACATACGGATAAAAGAGAGATGGCTTTGACGTACGTTCATACAACATTCCTGTCGTGTCACAACCGTATCAGCCTAAAAGCTTTGAAGCGGAGCCGGGGCCTGACCGCATCGGAGTAGCATCGACAGACCATCGAAACAGGCAGAACCAATGCAGATGTTCAATCTAAAGTCGTTACCCTACTGATCATCGTTCATTCCGAGGACCGAATTCTCTACTTTGACACGTACATAATAAAAGCTTTGGTGCAAAATGGTGGACTTAGGCATGTGGTTCGGCGAATTTCTGAACGAAGGTCTCAGAGATCAGCCGGCCACATCTGTCCTGGTGTGCCCCTACCGCTACCTCGGAGGGTCGGTCTGCCCTGTTGCCCAGAAATACGGCCTGAGCGAACCTAGCACCCCGCAAGACAAATTAATTTTAACCTGGGTTTCTTTGTTTTTGTTTTATGCAAGCAAAGTTCACAGCAGCTGGCGGAACACTGGCTGGCTGGAGAAAGCGGAAAACGCAGGGATGCTGTCACTAAATGGAATATGTGAGTCGATCGTCAACTACGGGCGGCTGCGGCGTTCCCGGCTGCGGGGTGCTCTTCTCTCCGGCCATCGCCAGGAAAGCAAGCCAGGGTGGGAGCGCGTGGCAGCGGTGTGGAGGTCGTTGATCGCTTCAGAGCACGCTTTGGTGGTGCTCCCGCTCCCAGCGCACGAGCCGGGTGATTGGGTTTCCTCCCCGTTCCCTCTTTGTCGGGGCTTCGTTTGGTACCTTACGGAATGCGCGCGGCTCGTGCGCTCTCTGACCACCCTCCCTCCTTCCCCGCGGTTTGCGAACTCGGAGGGAGAGCAGAGGTCTGGCACGCGACTGTTTTGGCCCGCGTGGAGGGCGGCGTGGGTGGGAGAGGTGCTCTTCCCCGGGAGGCTGTACAGGGAACCGCGTTTTGGGGCTGCTCTCCCCAGCAGCCTGTGCCAGTCTTCCGCGTGACTTCAGCTACGCGCTACAGGAGAAGCAGGACCGTTTGGGCAGGTGAAGCCCAGCACGGCACCGACGTCCTCTTCGCTGCAAGCAATAATGTAAGCAAGAGAAAAAAAGCTTGGCTTGGGGTATTGCTGAAGCAGCCGGCGAACGTGAAGCTGTGATGTCTGGGGTCGGGGTGAGCCTGCTCCTGAACCTGCTCGAACTCTGGCCCCGCGGAAGCCTTCACGCTCTCCCATCTCTATCCCGTCTCTCTCCCTTTCTCCCGGAGCAGAGCTGCTTGGCTTTTGGGGTTTTTTTTTTTTATTCCCTTGTCTGAGTGGTTTCCTAGTACGTGTGGGCTGCGGATGCGGTCGGTCGGTGTGCCAGCAAACCGGCCATCGCTCACCCGGACCCGCGCCCGCGGGGCAGC
>NW_010549684.1:4609-4845 GCF_000687285.1 Phaethon lepturus
CGACAACCCCAGTTCTCTTGGCTGTATTTTTGGGCTGTCTAGAATACGTGACTCGACCGTCTTACCTGTGAAAAGCCCCTGGGTTTCTGGAGAGAGCACTTTGCCTCTCCAACTCACCCGGTTCCGTCTCCCCGCGGGCTCCCTCCACGCCGAGCGAAAGCCAGGGCAGGAACCTGCTCATCCCCTCGGCTCCAGCCCTCGCCAGCGCAGCGGCGTGTGGCCGGGGTCCCTCCCCC
>NW_010549684.1:4928-7922 GCF_000687285.1 Phaethon lepturus
AACGAACCTGCGGGTACGTGCCTGGCCGGAGGCTCCAGCTGTGCTCCAGCGCGGGCCGCAGCCAGCGAAGCGCGGGAGCAGGACGCGTTTTAAAACCACGTTTCGCAGAAGATTTGAGCCGAGCTCCACTTACAGCAACCCCCGCCAGCGCCTGCACGGCCGCATTTTGCCAGCGTCGAACCTCCAGCTACTCGTTAATCATTTCGCTCCGTTCCGACGGAGGAGACAACGCAAGGGGCAGGTGGGAAATTTCCGGAACAAACCTATTTTTTGGTTACGCACAAATGTCTTGGGGGCTGTTGTGCTGACAGGCTGGAGCTCCGCCCCAGCGGTTCGTGCTCAGCCTCCGGGAAAAGTGAGACCGGTCTGAGGAAAATGATTTAAAATGCCTTCAGATGCCTTTTCACTTCTTTTTATTTAATTCCATAAATATTTTCATAAGGCTCAGTGTCTTTACAACACTTTTTTAAACACTTTTTTTGTTTTATACACACAACTTTGACACTTGTTTGACAGGGTCAAACAGTCCAATATAAACAAAATAATAAAACTGGCAAGTGCGGATCAGCTGGGTTACCAAAATCCTTTTTTTTTTTTCTTTTTTTTTTTTCTCTTACTGTTAAAACCCCAAAAGCACTAAAATATCAGTATTTGGCTTCAAACTAGAATTTTAAAAACCTTTTTTTTTTTTTTTTTAAATTCTCTGCTACAAGTCCCTGTCGTCATAGTGCCTTTAAACTCCTACAGCCTCTTCTTTTCTTCTTAAGGAAAAATAAGCTCGGTGATGCCATGCAGAACTTACAATAGCTACTAAATATACATGTTCCCTGAAATGTAGCTGCAATGAAAAGATGACAGAGCATAAAGAGAACAAAACCAGAAACCCAAAGCACCACAGTGTACTATCAATAACATTGCACTGGACGGCCAGCGACCGTCCGGAAACTGAAACAAATTTCAAATATATTTCTCTATGTATTGTTTTCTATTTACAACTGTTAGATGCACCTAGGTTGGTTCTCGTTTGAGCTTTTTGGAGAGGGTGGGGAGGCGAAAGTCTTGAATTTAGATCCTCTGTTCTAGTGTCTAGGTCAAGGGGTAACGCATGTCATTTACCTAGGGAAGAGGGTACTTTTATTTTTTATATATATATATAGATTCAGCCAGAGAAATACCGTAAACATGTAAGTTTGTTACAACTCTCTTGTTTCTGCATGTGGAATGGTGAGTGGGTTCCTCCTGTCTGGCATCGAAATGAAAGTCTGTATCAGCTGCTCGGTCAAAACGGCCCCGATCTGACTGCACCCGCGCTGCTTCCAGCGCGCTCAGACGCAGGAGGCAGCCCGGCCCTGCTCCCTACGGGGAAAGCCACGGCGGGGGGTAAAAGTGGGACCCAGTGCTGGTTCTTCTTGTGACAATGCTCCGTCTCGTGCTGCACCTTGGCAATTTACGGAGGGGAAGAGCTTTCTTGAATGCCATGCCCGAGAGCCAAGCCCCTCTTCCCTCTGGAACAAGCGCCTGCGCCTGCCGCGCCTGCCGCCCGGCTTCGGCAAGCGCTAGCAACGCTCGCGTGTTTTGGCTTTCCGTTTAAGAAAGAAGCTGCGAGTCCAACAAGTGGCCTTGTCAGATCAAGCGAGTCTTGATTTATGATGCAAATAATGGTGTGGCGGTGGTGTTTCTTTTTTCCTAGTGCTGAGTATTTAGGAAGCATCTTCTCATAAAAATTATGGATGTCTCATTCTCACTCTCTGAGGCACAAAACAGTAAATGAACAGGCTTAACTAATGCGCTTGTTACTTTTTTTTCCCCCTAAGCAATTAAAAAGGCAAAGGAATAAGTGAAATTTTCATCATGTTGACAACAGTTTGTAATCTCTCTCTCTTTCTCTCTCTCTCTCTCTCTCTCCATCTCTCCAGCCATTCAGAAATAGTAAAACATTTCAGCTGTTAACTCCTGAGAACCCATCTCATTCACTTCTTTAAATACCCATTCTGTTAAAGAAACCACATAATATTTGCTACATAGTCAATATTCAAATCTGGCCGTAAAAATGCAAGGATACAAAAGAGCATAAAAATAAGTTCTGATATAAAACGGGGCTGCCTCCTGTTTGGGATTCCCGGTGTTTCGTTGCTGCCTGTCGCAGAGGGGCCACTCTTCCTCTCCAAAACACTAATCTGGCCTTGCTCTTTATTGATAGTTTCAGGATTACTAAAAAAGGCTGAGATTATTTTTGTACTTAAAAAAAAACCCCAACGTAGCCACTGCCTGTAATATACCCTGAAATAAAACAGGCTCCATGGAAATACTGAAATCACACTCCCTGCTCTTCCCATTCCCTGATATTGCTTGGGGTAGGAAAAAAAAAATGGATCTCCACACTAGCTGGCCTGGGGTGCTTATGTGGTGTATCGGATTGAAAATAAAATGATAAATGCCCCGATCAATCACTTCATCCCACATTTTCAAAGGAGCTTGCGGAATAGCTCTGCTAAGTTTTTAAGTTCATCCTCTAAAGCTGGTTAAACAGTCTCATTTGCCCTAGGAAAAAAAAAAATCATCCTAGTGCACAACGATTTGTTTTACAAGCTTAAACATAAGCTTTTGCGCTTGCAAACGAACGTACTTAAGGCTGAAAGTGTAGGAAGTGTCTTTGAAAATAGAGCTATGAATCTCCAGAGGGAGAAAAGGAGAGAGAAAGAGACGCGGAGAGCTTAGCTAATCACTCCCGCGCCCGCCGACACGGGTACCCCTCTGCCGAACCACTGAGCCCGGTGCGATATTAAACTGAGCCCCGACTTAGATTAGGTCACGTAATCGTGGGCCTGCGGCTCAACCTCCCAGGTCACAGCCCTCTCCTTCCTGAAAGGCAGCTCTCCGCTGCACCTCGGGTGCCTTAAATACCAGGGAAATACTTCCAACTCCTCAGGCAG
The DNA here is from genome assembly GCF_000687285.1 of Phaethon lepturus. NCBI lineage: Eukaryota > Metazoa > Chordata > Aves > Phaethontiformes > Phaethontidae > Phaethon > Phaethon lepturus. The sequence goes on from NW_010549684.1 coordinate 7,862, forward strand.
CGACCCGTCCGCTAACGGGTCACGACCGGCGGCTCCCCCTCTGCCTCGGGGCCTACAGGGG
>NW_010549684.1:8017-26385 GCF_000687285.1 Phaethon lepturus
CGGTACTGTGCAGGCCCGAGTGTGGCCAACAGGATGGGACCTTAGTTCCTGAAGGAAGAAAACTGGCCCTTTGTTGGAGCCCAACAGCCAATTTTCCTCTAGCTGGAATGGAGGGCATGAAGCCATCGGGTTTTAAGCTTTTATCTTTGCACGGAAAACAAAGATAGGAGTGGGCTTTTCAGAGTCGTGTCTCAGCTTAAAAAGAAAAGAAATCAAAAGACAACCCCACAGAAATAAAACTAAATGCAAAAGAAATAAAAGCCCCTGATATTCTTTTCTCATTCTTACTCCGAGCGTGAACAAATCACACTGAATTGAGAAAAAGACAGTGCTCAAAAAAAAAAAAAGCAAAAAACAAATTAGCTGAGGAAAACCCATCTCTCGCTTCCTAAATAGCTGATACCCCTTCTGCTTGTTTTCGCCTGCCCACAGCAAAACAGTTAAAGCCAGAGAACTACTGCGCAGCGGAGCAGGGTGCACAAGGGAGCACATCCAGACAGGCACGAGTCAGACCAGAGAATGCGGGACGGGGACGGGGAAAGGGTCGATGCTCTTCGTCGGAACGGTAACTCCGGGGACAACGGCAGAGCGCGGGACACCCGAGGACGGGACGGAGAGGGAGGGAGAGGGAGCAGAGATCTCCCGCACTCCAAAAAACAAACAACCCCCCCATAAATAAAATCAAATAAAATATACACCAATGTAGTCCACGAGGAACTTCGATGACGACTTCACACAAGCGAGAAAGCTTTCTGGGATGCCAATGACGACTTGAATGAAAATGAAGGAAAAAAAAAAAAAAAAAAGATGTCCGACCAATGGAATAAAATAAAATAGGTCACATGGTTAGAAATCATTGGTGCTTCCTAGTATCTAGTAGCAGATTGCTTCCCAAAAACAACAAAAAAAGTTTTTGGTCCTTCTATATATATACATATATGTATATATATTATAGGACCAAAAACTTTTTTTGTTGTTTTTGGGAAGCAATCTGCTATTTAGTTGCAACAGTGCTTCTCCGAAAAAAGGTCCATCTATAAATATAATTTTATTTATTTTTATTTTTAAATTTTAGTTCTTTTAAGTTAAAATTCTCCATCTCTCTAGGTATTATTTTTTGAATGGTGTTAACCTGCTGAAGTTTTGCCAGAATGGTGCCTGGCTGCGTCTGGGTTCGGTGAACTCGAAGACCTGGGACTGGGATATGCCATCTGTCACCATGTATTGTCCCTGATTTAATGGATCCTGGGGTGGTGGGTAGGCTGGAGGAACCGACTTGGAGTAGCTCACACCTGCATCGATGATTGGGGGGAAAAAGAAAGAGATCAGTCAAAGTGCAATTGGGTCAATAGTCTTTCTTCGGCATGCTACGGCTTCTTATCGCTTAATAACCAGGGTCCCAAGCAACAGGGAGACGTGCCAGAGACGGCAAAGCTACGGAGCAACGCAGCAGCTGCCTACGCTCTCAGCGCGGAGGCTGCCTACACTGGACCACGAGCTGAAGATCTGGAGAAGATCCGTTACTTTACTTTTGTATTGGCAGAGTTCTGCCTGCCCTCACGGAAAAGTCCTGCGTGGGCTAAGGAGGCGCGCACGCCTGGCCAGGCCGTACGCGAACCCGTCTGGTCCGAGGAAGGCAGACAAGCGCATCACTCGGCCCGCTCGCGAGCGTAACACTTGGTGCTTCCAAGCTCGTTTTCACCCGCCCTCCCAGCCACGCCTGGAAAGCGCCTTTGCCCCAACACGCGCTGGCGACCATCCCCGAGCAGCCTCGCCCCGAGGACCGCTCGGCACCGGTTCCTGCGTCGCAAGGGAGCAGCGCTGCTTTGGAGGAAGCGCTACGCCGCAGGGACCCGCACCGCCTCAGCGCTACTCTGCCTATACGAAGGGCAACTCATTATTTTCTTTAGGAGAGTTTGTAGGACTTTTCCATAGGGTTCATTTTAAATTTACCAGTCTGGTTGCAGCCAAAACCGGCTGCACGCAACGCAGAACAGGCCGATTCTGCTCAATCCAAACTGGTAGCGATGGACGGGCTGGCAAGGCTACGCTTTCAGGTTCTAGATGCAAAAGTCCCACATACGCGAGTCACAGCTCCCGTGCAGGAAGGGGGTGAGGGGATGCTGCTCTTCCAGCTTTCCCATGGAAAGGGGAGCTTCCGCAAGCTGGGACCTACGTGGCCCGTGGTAAAGGACGGTGTAGGAAGGGTGGCTCTGGGTGGATGGAGCGGACCAGAAGGGAGACACGTCGCCACCCAAGCGTAGACTACAGGGAACAGTAATACAGCTACTTCTGTACTTCCTTCCCGCAACACCACTGATGAGGGACAATCCCTCCTTCAGCCTCAGGGCAGTGTGACCGGCTGGAAACCACAGCTCCAGAGAAGGGCAGGAAGGAGGGAGGAGCAGGGCTCTGACGCAGGCTGCGGTAAGCTCTGGCCATCTCTGGATCCCCTCTGCTGCATGCAGAACTGCTCTTCCTTCTGCGGGGAGGGCAGCCCCGGGCGCGTGATGGGTGGCAAGCTTCACAAGGGCCAGCTCGAGGCCATCGCCTCCCCTGGTCTTAACCGCAGGAGCGAGGCGACTCTACCCAAGCAGATCAGTGTCCTCATCTGGAAAGCGGGATGGCATCACCCACCTACCTCACACGAGGGTTGTGAAGCTAAATTAATTAATGTTTGTAAAACACTTTGAGATCCTCGGCTGGGAAGGTGCTAGAGAAGGCAAAATACGGTGATTAGCACCCAGGTACCACAGCAACGTGTGTAAAAGAAATGCGACTCTTTGCATTCAGTTCGCGGTTCCTACCGACACACAAACACATGCTTTGCGGGACCAGTGCCGGCCGGCCCGGGCACAGGGAGGCTGCACACAGTCAGATACTTACAGACAAAGGAAAAAGCCTCACAAAGTGCGCTCACGGAGCTCATCTGACAACTTTGGAAGTTGCCGCATTATAATTTAGGACCTCTTTTAGATGCAAAGCTAAGGCTTTAGTATGGCTTTAGGAAAGAGAATTCATTCGCTTCCCCTTGCGCCAGCATTTACCAGTCAAGGCTTGTTAAGATCCTCAGAAGGTCCAGACCAAATGGTGGTATCATCTTGACTATGTCTAACTGATTTCTCCTTCTTTACAGCACATACCATCAAATCATGCTGTCCACTGTAGGGAGTAACCAAGACCTTTCCTTACGGTGGACAAAACCCACTCCGTGATTCATACTTATTACCCTTTAACAAATTCATCACAGTTAGTATTTCAAACTTACTTGAAAAGAACAACCTGGAGATGGTCTGCACTTGTATCTGCATGCTGGAATAGAGTTACTCATCAACAAGTTTTCTACTCTGTCTTTCCCAAGCTCCTCTCTCCCGCAGAAAGCCTGCAGAGCAGGGTGCAGCCCCAGAGCCCTTGCCGTCCTGGGGCCAAACCTGGAACAAGGTCAGTTCTAGGATACCCGAGACAACTTCTGTACCATCCTTCTTGGCAGGCCCCCACCGTCAATTTGAATTTACCACACTATGTGACTAAAGCCATAAGGATAGAGCATGGGCTTGAGCTCATCTCTGCCCTACCTGTTCCATCCCTACTTCTACCACTGTCCTGCTCTGAGTTGCCTTGTTGGAAGGAAGGTCAATGTGTGGACATGTAACCAACTGCAGAATCTGCTGTGGAGGGCGAACTCTAGCCCTGGCCCAGGCAAGAGTGCAGACATTCTCCTGGAGGCCACCAGCCTTTAGTGCCTTGCCTACTTTTCCCAGCAGAGACTGGTGAGGAATTTTAGAATCTGGGGGAAGGTTAGCATCAGGTACAGGTCCCTTACATGGCTAGAGTCGGGAAATATGTCGTCTTCTGCCTGGTAAGTGGTTTGGATCTTCGCCTGACCCAGAGGACCAGGAATTACTTCAAAGGCAAACAGGCCTTGTGCCACCGAGATTGCTAACGTTCTAACACAAAAGAGCTGTGAATCTAAGGCTGCTCTTAAGGGACATACAGCAGTTGTTTCTAGCTTTGGTAGACCTTAAAACCACATTGCTTTAATGACATGGCCCGATGTCTTCTGCATCCTGTGGCCGCAGAGTGGCAGTCAACCTTGTGATGCATCTGGTCTGCCATGCCGAGCTGGGCTGAGCTCTTTATTGTCTCTAAACCAATTTGTGGAGGGTGAACTAATGCATTTTAATCATGACACAGAAATGCTAAGAAATCTCCCAGATCAGCAAAATGTGACGCACTTGGAAGGCTGCAGATGTAGATAAAGGACAGTCTGGCTGAAGTCCACTGACATTGATGGAGTTACACTGCAAAGAATGTAATCCATAGTCTGTCTTCTCCGAAAGAGAGAAAGGCAGACTCCCCTGGCCAGATCACTAGCAAACCCCATTCAGTTCTTTCCCAAAATAGCCTTTTTGGTCCAAACTCCTAAAAAATGTCTATCCATGCTTGAAACCATCACTCACTGCCACCTCCCTCAGTAAAGAAGCTCAGACCCAAATTCCCAAAGTTGTTTGTGTGGCCCTAGGCTACTGGCATTAACACCTAAGCTGGATGAACGTCAAAAGCTCCTGGCTGGTTCTACTTGAATAAGCAGCCGAAGGTGTGCATATTTATCGTATTTATCATATTTATCAAATGGCCTCCATGGCCTGAATGATTCAGACTGCGGATCTCGGTGGCATGCATAATTACCGTGCGCTTGTGGGCATGCAAGTAAAAACATCTGTGCTCCGGCAAGTCAGGCTGATAATTCCACAAGAATACATTTTCTTATGAAACTCCAATACAGCACTTTGCAATAGCTTGAGGTGCCCCCCAAGAATGGCTTTTTTATTTCACTTTTGGACATACCCACGTTCTTGGCAAGGTGGAACACAGGAACTGCGGGGGGGAGGAGGGAGAGTCACCTAATCTGCACATCTTCAGATCCTGAGAAAGAGCAATTCTGGGAGAAAGTACGACAGGGTGGTATTTTTCTATTCTGCAGCTTGCTCCCTCATCAGAACTCGGGACTGTTGTGCAAAATTGTCTCTTGAGGGACTTTTTTTTAATATGCAAAGCCATAACTCCAGTGCAATTGAACAGAAAGAAATGAGCAAAGCTCTTTTCTGATGCAATTTTGGGCTGCTGGGCGAACGGAATTCAAAGCGCAAAGGGAAAGAATCGATAGATAAGTAATGATTTCTAGACACAGCTGCTGCGCTGCCTTCCCAAGGCGTAAGAAAGCAGCTGTACGCCAATGACCAGACTTGGAGCTCCTTCTGCTGGTTCATGCATAATTCTGCACTGTAGCAGAATCTAAAGGCTGCAGCTGCATAGCAAGATCATTCGGCAGGGTGGGGGTTGTGGAAATCTGTTCGGAATGAGAAAAAGAAAACTCCAGGGTTTATAATTTGGCTAGACAAAACTGGTAAAGAGAGATGCTGCGCTGTCAGTTGAAATCATGTCTTTTTTTAGTACTAGGCAACGTCACTTGGCATCTTTCGGATTTCTCAGCTCAGAAGAAAACAATTAAAAAGATTTAAAACTGTCTCTTTTTCCCCTTCTAGTTCTTTTTTCAAAGTGTCTCTTCTATTTGAGGTTACATCACGACTTCAGTAGCACTTGAAGGTTTAGGAGCATGCTATCAACTCACAGGCAATCCACATGGACACGTGCAGACAGACCCAGTTATAATATAGCAAGACAGCTACATTAACACTGCACCTTTCCAGAGTTAATACAGAACACAGACAGAATACACTCAGGTTTGCCTATATATAACCATGGAAACTTGCCTTACAAGCTGTTTATTCCATCCTCAACCTTTAAGATTTTAGCTTATACTTTGATCAGGAGCTATTTCATAGGCTTTTCTTCTACCTAGCTGCCTAGGTATCATGCCGTTCATTAGCCGGACTTGAGTTGGAGACAATAAAATATCACCACCTGCTTTCTCTACTGGCCGAGTGGAGGCTGCTGGCAGGAAAGGAAGCCGTGCTGCGCTGGGGAACCTTTCGTCTCCCTCCCATCTCAGCAGCAGCGGAGCCAACTCGCATCCTTCAGGAGCCGTGCTCAAAAATCCCGTAAATTCCGTTTCCTCCTGAATACTGTAACCCATACACAACGTGGGGCAGCTGGGAACGTACCTCAAGAACACTAATTGTGGTACGGTTAATTACTCCTGCAACAGTGACAAGTTAAAGAAATAAGAAGCAGTAATGCCTGAACGGGTACAGCCCTTTGCCTTTCTTCAGCACATCTCACCAGAGGATCTCAAAGCACTTCACCACTATTTACGTTTAGAGTTAGCAAACCACGCTGCGTCTGATAGAAGTTCTGTTCCCCGATTGCAGACCTAGTTTATACAGCCAGAGGTGCGGATGGCAGCTGTGCCCAGGAAGCATCTGCCTCCGAAGGCAGTCCTGAGCAGCCGGGGACTTCACCGATGACACCTCCGTGCTGAACTACCCGAATCAAAGTTCGTCATACTCGCCCAGCTCAAGAGGAATTCAAGTGGTGCATTAGCCGTGGCTCTTTACACAGCCAGGGATTCTACTCAGCGGCCTGGCAGAGGTGGGTATTACCAGGGATGGTAGTGGTGAGGAGAACATGCCTTGGCTCCCTTTTCTAACCACTAGCCTAACTTCTCTGTTTGGGAGGAAGAGGGAGAGAAAAGGGCTAACCGCAGCTTCAGAAATGCAACTGAGGAAAACAGTGGTCTGGTGTCCTGGCTATTCCACAGCCAACCACAGTATCTACAAATACTGAGGTAACTTGACCTTCCTGAGTCTATTCATCAAGTCTGTAACGGCAACCCAATGTCATTAGACTAGACATTAAGATAATGATTGCTCATTGTGATAAGCAAAAGCTAAGCAAGGCAAGATGGAATAAATCATACTAGGGCTTTATCAATCAAAGCCAGGTGAAAACTAATTTATCCCATCTTATATTTATGGAGCCTCCCTCTCCTCCAGCGTTCTGTACACTGATAGCAAAGATCACTCCATCTGTTTCCTTGACAGGAATAGATCAGTTCGTCCATCACTGCCCTGAAGTGCAGCCTCTTCCGAGTAGCAACACTGCCCCTTACCTAAAATACCTCACCACACCCAAAGTGCAGGAGTGTCTGGGCTGACAAACTTATTTCAATTGGAATCTCAACATGACGTTGATGTCAAGATCTTGGCTCTTCAAACGAGGGCCAATGGAAAACCCAAGAGGCCTGTTCCACATCTCACCAAAAAACTCCCCTGGAGAATCTGCTCAGCAGCACGTGCCTGTTGCCAAGTCACCGGTACCATCCTTAGAGGTTTCCTAGCCAAGAATTTATTCATGATTTGCCTTAGCTTGTATATCTGATGGGCTATCAGATGCTACTACTGACTCCAGCTGGGTTACTAATGCCTTGAGTGAGAAGCCATCTATCAATACTCTCATCAATGAGACTAGTGCTTGCGGACCCAAAGCACGAGTGCTTGGGCGAGCCGCAGTGAGCAGCGAGTCACGCCTGCGTTTTGGAGGCTTTGGGTAGGGTCTGTATTTGACAAGCAATGGGCTAAGCTCTGTGATTTCTCCGAATCTGTGGGGAAATACCACCGAGAACATGATTAGCTCCATTCTTTCACCTACGCTGTGGGAAGCTCTGTGAAAAAAATGGAAGTGACCCTGATTATGTGAAAATGCAAATGCCCCTCTTTGTTTTAAAGCAGTTAGTCTATGTGTCGCTCAGTCTCCTTCCACCTCCCTGAGGCTATGCCTACGGGTGTGACTAGGATGGGGAAACATGTCAGGGCCACGTCAATCTTCTTAGCAACGAAGATGCAATAAAATAGGCTGAACAACTCCAGAGAACCACAGGAGGTACCTACAGACTGTGTTACCCAGTAAGACCAGTCCTCGCCAGCTGGCTGAGGCCAGCACAAGTACGCTAACACGCAGTCACCTCGTTTTGCTATGCAGACTTACCGGAGGAGAGCCTGAAGTGCCGAAGTTTGAGAAGGAGAGCTGTTGGGTGTTTGGGTCAGGGTTTTTATGACACAGTTGGCCATGAGCTCAAGTGATCAGAAAGGAAGAAGTTAGCAGGAAAATTCCGTGCCTCAGAGGGTGTTTTACTGCAGGCCAAAGCAGTTCCTGCTGGCTGATGATTTAACCCCTGCTGGGTTTGCATAGCTGGCTATTTAAGGGCAGATTTAATGACAGCACCCTCCTAAGCACAGGGCTAGGGGCGGTTGTGATGGAATATGTATTCCCTCCTTCCGCAAGTCCCAGACCACCAGCTGGAGACTCGTCTGGGCTGAGGGCATCTGCCTCGGTGAAGCTGTGGCACGGTGCAGAGGAGAATACACAGGACAGACAGAAGGGCACGAAGGCGCTGGCTCATAGCATGCGCCTGAAGAGCTCTCCTGGGGTGGGAAACCCTCTCACCTAGCACTAAGGTCACGTCTTTAAGTTTGAACAGACATTTCATTTTGCAAAATGTTAAAATTAGTGGGAAATGGTGCTTTAAAGAACGGGGTCTCCTTCCCGAGCGCTGGAATCCCTCTGGCACCCCTGGCTGACAGCTTCTAGGAACACGAGCAAAAACCCCTTACGTGCCCATGCCGTCCTGCATGGGGACAGACGTGGCCAAAGCTGGGGATCAGACAAGTAACTGCATGTTTCTGAAAGCTGCAAACACTAATCACTGGAGGGGGGATTAAAAGCGGCCAGCAGGACAGAAGCCGGTGATGGACAGAGGCCCTAAAGGAGCCTTCTGTCTTCAGACACTTACAAATGGAGAAAGCACCCTGGATAATCCTGTGTCTACGTTAAGGATGGACCGGAGATCCACAAAGGATCCATTTTCAAGGGAACTGCAGGCTTTTTGCCACTGCTTTAGTAACTAACGGGCACAATTTTGGAAGTGCAACTCAACGCTGTCTTAATGTCGCAGTGTCAGCGCAGGCAGCAAAGGTCCTCAGCGGTACCTGGACTTACCTGCAGAGAAGTTGCACACTTGACTGGCTGTAGCTTAAAAAGGGCTGTGGGGTTTTTTGTTGTTTTTGTAAGTCAAGACAAATAAATTTCTCTGTACTTTGCTATTTCTAGGAGACACCACACTGAATTCTATTCCCAGTTACCACACTGACATTGAAAGAAGCTAAAAGGCAGTAACCGAGAGGCAAAACCTTGAACAATCAATGCAAAAAGAAAAAAACCAACAACAAACAGTCCTTTTCTCTATCTGTTGGTAAGATGCAGAGCCAACACTACCCATTTACTTTATGTCTAATGGACTTAAAGAAGGCCAAAAATTGGTGTAATGCTGTCTTAAGGCACCTGGTCTAATATCATTACGTTTTGGCCAATCCAATAAGTAGTGCAAATCCTAATACATTGCTGAAATCTGACCTTGCGCGTCATTAAATCGCTTTGGAAGGAAGCCTGGCACTGCATGTGTGCACGCACCTCTGAGCCGGTGTGAGCCTTAGGAGGGGGTTGCTTTCAGAGGGGCTGACTTGTGCCCCACAGAGGGCCCTGATTTGGGGATCAAAAACTTCTCAAAACACACTCACTTCTCGAGAGAGTTGTGTTCTCTCTTAATCACCTGGATAAAGCTTCTGTTCGTTTAAGAAGCTGAGTTTTAAGGTTTCTTCTCCTGCTACCAGCTGATCTCTCAGCGTCTCTCCCTCGCCTGCTGCAGCCAGCAGTACTTTAAGCGCTTCCTTTTCAAACGCACGCCAGCCAGCTCCAGAGAAATACTTCTGGGAGGTGTGGTACAACTGTGCATGAAATAAGTAGCAGTTTATACTATTTGAAAAATGTTTTTCTGCTTCACCTCTAACAAAGTTGATTGCATTTTCCATTTCACCTCCTTCACGGCTTTTCTCCCTTCCTTAAGTATTCTGTGACAGGGAAATTACCATGGTTTCCCATTTAAGAGGTGGAGAGAACAACGGAGATAATCTAGAAACAAGTCTGTAACAGGCATCCACTGACATGGGAGCAGAGCTCCCGGCACGTCGGTTGGGCTTGGAGGCACCAAACCCTGCTGTAGCCACTGAGACCCGTCCTGCAAAGTCCGTACATTTAAATGAGTAAATAGTTCAGTCGAATGCAGTGGAAGTAATCCTGCTCCTAAAGGGCTTCACTGCTTTCCAGGTAGAACTGATGCTCCAAAACCAACTTAACGCCCCTTCCAGTGCTACTGTTGTGCTGCGGAGGGCTGCGCGGCGAGGGCAAAGGCAGCGCACGGTGCCTGCAGGCAGCAACCTCCTGGCGCGGGCACTCCCGTCTGCCCGCTCCCCGCCCCGAGAGCCGTACCTCAGCCCCAGCAACACAGCCCCAAGTGCCTGCCAAGGTCTTTGGCAAAAACTTTGCTGGCAATGGATGTAAAATGCATACGGCAAGATTCAAAAAACTGGTCACTAAAAGCCAACTCTCAGGAATTTCCTCCTGCCTCCCTCTTCTGAGCAATGCCACCAGCTCCCTGCTCCGGCAGCCCTGTGCCCCTCTTTGGGTCATGGGCACAAGACACACCGCAGAGTAAGAAAACTAAGAGCTTTCAGCAAAACGTTCAATGCCGCTACTTAATTTAATTAATCTGAGACTGGGCTATGATTACCACAATGTAGGACAAAAGAAACAGAGCTACTAATTTAATGACCCTATTTGTTGTTTTTCAGATTTCATGTCTTAAGTAAAACAACCAGGCTTCACTTAACTTGATGCTTGGGGTCTGACTGAATTTCTGTCTGACTCGAGGACTTCATCTCATTAAAAGAACTGCCATGTTATGTTATAGCATAAGCTCGTTCTTCATAAAAGAAGTGCTGACTGGTGTTTTAGGAGCTAATTAATTTTATAGTCAGAGAAGTCTAAGCTAATAGCCCCTCCTTTTTCACCTCAGAGAGAAAGAGAGAGAAAGAGAAAGAGAGAAAACAAGAGAGCAATTGCCGTGTAAGAAATAAGTAATGTTAGGCATGTTACATTTGTCAGGATGCAAGTCCAGTGATTTAAGTGGGAATACTGGTAGGCATGCTCAGGCACCTTTGAACTGTGTCACTTAATGACTGAACAGTACAATTATTAATTAATCGATACCTTAATTAATAGCACAATTAATTGAACAGCAAATAGTAATTGAAAGTGGTTTTGTCGTGGCCATCACACAAGCCAGTTTCTCTAATTTTCCAGTTGCCATCATCTCCGTGGTTGCCTCCGTGCTGAGGGACAAGCATGCAAGTGGTGAGGGGCGAACCTGCAAAAGCGAGCTCGTGACGGCGTCCGCTACTGCCTGAACTACATGTACGTCGCGTAGGATACGCGTTCCCTGGGCCCGTTTTTGGGCGCGTGCATACTTCGAGCTTAGAAAATCTGGCCAGGAGAGTTTTTAAAGAACATCTCAGAAGACAACAGAGGAAGTTAGTAGAGAGGAGAAGACTAATGACAATGGAGAGACACAGCAAACCGAGGTGTTTACAGTTGGCCTAGCGAACCACTACTGGACCCGCAAAGCCAGTAGACAACAAACAGCTGAGACAGAAAGCAAAGAGCTCCTTCAACTTTTGCAAAAAACAACCCAAGGCCTGTACAGAGCAGGGATGAATCTGCCTGGAACTGACTACAGCCAAGAGCTGATGAGTTCTCTCGAAACCCGTTTATAGGTCGAGTTGTGCCACGGGACTTTGGTAACGAATCGATATGTCTACGACTTTGTGAAGCTTTGGAAAACTTGAAAAATGACCTCTCTGACTTTCCCTCCGTGTTTACTATTTCAAAACCTGTAGCTGCAAGAGTTATTGCGAGAGATAATGAACGCTGGCTCTTTCGCCAGTAGAGACTCTGTTTAATATCTAGCATGGCATTTATTAGCTGGCTGTAGCCTGCCTGGGTGGGGAAATGAATCTAACATCGGAGAGATAGAATGTCTTTACTAAGATACTTTATTTCCTAGAGCTGATGCTACTGTGCTGTCCTTGAAAAGTTATAGGTAGCCCCAGGAAACATGAGTGTCCCCCTTCCAGGACAGGAAAGGGGTAGACCCCTCACCACCTCCAGTATTTCAGCCATCTTTCTTTTTTTTGCTCATGGGAGACTTTGGGAATTAGCAGAACCCCTACACATCTCCGCACTCACTCCCGTTTCAGCCTGAGATAAACAACTGAGATAGATTTCTGCCCCCAGGGACAGCTTCTGGACATCAGACTGAAGACATGAGATCAAATTCATCTCTGGTGAAATTCCACTGGCTTCGACCACATTAGACCAGAGATTAATTTGGCCCACAGATACATTAAGAAAGGATACAAAGCACAAACGGTGTTTTATAAAAAAAGAGAAAGGGGAGGGGGAAATTCAAGGAGGATGCTGGATCCTAACCCAGCAGGATTCAGCCCAGCCCGCTCCACCCTCACATCACCAGGCACAGTGCGTGTTGCCGGTTACCTTTTTGCTTACTGACTTTCTTTACTGTCATTGCCGCTTGCCGCTTTTGATTTTCAGAAATTTCAAAGCCTGAAAAAGGGAACACGGCAAACACAATTCAGAAGGTTGCTTACAAAGCCTCTTTTTCTTTTGGGGAGGGGGGGATGTTCTGCACTGTTTGGCAAACACAGGACGCCCTAGGTGGCAAAGTATCACCCAGTGAGCTGCGTATACGGGTGGGTATTTTACTGAAAAGCCAATCTTCCTTGAAAGGACAGGCCTCTTTATAATCTCACTTGTGCAGGGGCTGTATGAAAAGCACGATTAGACCCATTATTATTTATACAGTATCATAAATATGCCCAGTGCTTTACAGCTGAGCAACAAACTGAGCCTGAACTGACATTGGTTACAGTCAATTTATGGGCTGATGTCGAGGGAAGGGCACGGCTGATAAGTCGTTGACTTCGCTGCCCTCCTACCCTGCACCAGACATGCTTAACTGGAGCAGAATGATGCAGCCAGGAGACTCTGAAGTCAGAGAGCCAAAGACTTCCTTCTCCCACAACACCCATGGAGGTCCAGGCTTGAAGCTATGGGCAGAATTTGTCTGTTGAGGCCCAAAAATAACAGTAACTGAATTGGAAAAAGACCTGTTTATGACTATGAGCAACCAAGGACATTTGAACAAGGCTGAACCATAATACTACTACAAAAAAGAAGTGGGCTTCTCCAACAGTTGGGGCTAAATTAAAATTACCAACAATCTCCTTTCAGATTCATTTCATATTCCTCACCTATCTTTTCATCTTCTTTTACCATCTTCCTTTCTTCTCTGAAAGCTCTAAGCCATCGTAACTTCTCCTCCAGTTTCTTGGCAAAGAATAAGTGCATTTCCTCAGTCTCCTTGTTATGAAGTTTGAAGGCATTCTTCATGCTGACATTAAAGTCATCATCTCTCCCATCTTCTATATCCACCACTTCGTATTTATCCATGTCTATGCGACCTTTGTAATACAGAATATCTCTTCGTATCAGATCCTACAGAGAGAAAAGGAGAGATGGGTTGATCATAAGATACTTAGAGAGCCTGAACTCTGCAGGGAATTCATGGGAGGGCTGAAGAGAAGAAAGAAGTAGTGGCGAACCTGCCGGATTCTTCAAGCCCCATCTGCTGGGAGTACGTTTGTTGCTGGCTAAATAAACAGGGTAGATCATAGACATGAAAGAACAAAATACAAATCCTCATCCTGCAAAGTTTTGCTTGTAGGCACGAAGAAGTGCCTCTGAGTAGGGAACATACTTCCATCATTTTCCATGATGGTAAGTTCTGTTCCACAGGATGAGAAACCAGAAAATAGATGCCGCTGGCCTGATGGGCTTCCTGTGCTGCAAACGAGGCTGTGTAGAAGCACAAATCCTGAGAAACCAGCTCGGGCATGTTTGGCAGTGCAGACCGGGTACTGCAGGTCTGTCTTTTCCAAAGACCTTCTCAGAGTCGGGGAGACGGGTCTCTGCCCCTTCGCCTTGGAACCCACTCCCATTCATACGCAACTCACTGGCGAGGAAATCGCCCTGCTTCTCTGTTCAAAGAACTCCAGACCTACCTCTGTCCCATTACACCCTGGTTTGAACCTCCTGATCCAGCTTAAAATTTTTCTTTTTCCTTCCTTGATGTTTATAACCTTTACAACCCAACCTGTTCATCCTCATCTCCTTTCTAAGTTGATTATTCCTGCCCCTTGTTTTTCAGCAACAGCTCATTTCTCTCTGTTAGGAAGGGAAAAGAAAAACAGTCTTTGCTATTAATTTTTCAGAACTCGTATGAGAACACCCACAGCTCCGTGGCCCAGCGCAACCTGCGCTCTCTGCCAGCAGCAGCCCGCGCAGCGGTTCTGCGTATCGGCTACCGAGAGCGCGGAGGGTGCGCGGTCGCAGCAGCTGGGAGGCCGGTAGCGGTAGCTGGAGATGGCACTAAAAAAAGTGTTCTAAGATCTATTGTGTCAACTGCTCAATCACAGATGTGACATTGTGGATGCCGATAAACTGCAGTAAAAACCAGATAATTTCCTGTTTTCCTCCTTACCCTCTTTATACTTATTTCGACTTTGCCCATCAAATTTTGTACTGCCTTTATTAGAACTATTCCCAATTTATACTCGTGTAAGAGGAGCACTGGCCCCACAGCTCTGTATCTTTATAGGAACAGATAACAAAAAATGATCATCAGAAAATAGAATGTTAATTATAGAGTCATGACCACATAAGGTAATTCAAATTACAAGGCATACATATTTAAAAAGCCAAATTTAGCAACACGTAATCAAGATTTCCTTCCTCTATCCACTCTCAAAAGCCAATATTTAGGTGTATTAAATTAATTTAACTTAAATACTTTTTGATTTTTGAGAGTGCCCTAAAGATAAATGCTGTGTCAAAGGATTCATTTAAGAGGAAAAATAAAATCAATATACGGCATTTATTTACTCAAGTAAAATTTAGCAGTGAGGTTTTTTAAAGATAAGCGGTAGGTATTATTTTAAACAAATCATTAACCTTGGAAAATGAACTGTACATCATAATTTTGTAGCAAACTTGCTCATAGATCTGCCAGGCAGTATTAGCGGTCAAGACACTGGGCACTGTCCAGAAGTTCGTAGCCTTTAAAACCTGCCTCCTCCCTCTGGAATGCTCTGGGGCGGGGGGGAAATTCCATTAACAAACGTATCGTACAAGTATCTTACTCTAGTATACAGGCTTTGAGTAGCGATGCTGTCCAAAACATACGAAAAGGATATTTCAGGCTAAATATGCAATAGAAAATCTTTTCTGTTTTGTCTTAACTGGGAAAATTGCTTCTTTCCTCTCGCTCTGTGCCCAGTGAAGGGCTGAGAAAACGCTGTACGCGTTACACTAAACCTGTTCAGTTAAATAAATACTGTGCACTTTGTTTAAGTTTTGAGTCTTGGGCCAGTTCTTAGAAATAGCATTTATCTTCACCGCATTCTCAAAAAACTCGGTAACAAATCTCACTGGAAAAAAGACGTGCTCCTTAAATTAGCTAAATACCTAAATACCAGCAACTGTTCTTCCCAGACAGAGGGAACCGCCTCACGGCCGATGAAAACTTCCGAAACAGAACACTGAACGGGCTGTCCTTGGGAGCGAGATGGGTGAAGTGGGACCAAACGTACTCTATGCAATATTCAGGATTATGTAGAGATTTGTCCGTGAAAGGTGTTACAAGAATAAACAATCGCAATCCTCCTTCTCGCCCGGCTCTGGAATTACAACACTCTGCGCATTAGCTTTTTTCTTACACATACAAAATACATTTTTTCCTCTCTTATCTCTCCAATTTTGATTTAGAAAACATTGCAAGCTATTTTTAATCGCTAACGCCAAGCGAATGTTTTAACAGCTTTGTGCTGTCGTTACACTTCCAGAGGACAACGCATCGGGTTTGGACGTGTCTGACCGAACTGCTCCGTGCACTTCCCCTCCAAGGCCGCAGGAGGAACAGTCGCTGCCTCCCGCGAAGCTTCTGCAGGGTGTTATAGAGGCTCACGTGTTTTGCAGGTGTTGCTGAGTATTGGATGGGAAGACAACGGTGTTGCCTAGGAGTTACTGAAGGAGCCACGAGGAGATAATGGAACCATACAAGTGCTTTTGGAAAGCACACAGAATATTATTGCTGGTGAGAACGCAACAGCGGGAAAGAGCAAGCTCAGCTATCATCGAGACTGTCTGCAGAAAGCACACGAAGAAGAAACGCCGTGTTTTTGTCCTTGAGCGTTGAGGAAGCACATGGCGAATGAGGGAAAGACGGCAAGCACAAAGCTCCTGCCTGCCACTTCTTTTACTTTCATTTGGAGAAGAAACTTCAGTAACGAATCCAGAAGAAATGAATCACCTTTTCTCCCACCGCCCTCCCCGGAGCTCTCAGCCTCCAGCTTGGCAGGAACGTTCTGGTGGAAAAACAGCCCCTGGAGTGGGGGGCAGCCCAGAGGAGAGAAAGAGGGAACCGTTCAAAGAGGTACAGAAAGCCGAAGAGCTCAGAACAAGTCCAGGCCTGACATTACCCGAGTGCAGGTCGCTGCCCTGTGCCGACGGCGCAGTTCCTTCGTACTTCCACAAAAGAAGGACCATTCCCCACTCGTTGACTATAAACTCCAGCACCGGTACCCCAAGTTTTTAAGAGACGCTTTTGTTTTCACTGAGTGGTGGAGCGCCAACCTCTCTCGGTGAATAGCACGTGTCTGCACATGGAAGACCCTTTGTACGCGCCTGGTTTCGAGAAAGTTCAGTCCATATAGCAGATTAATAACTGTAACTGGATAAGGTCATTTTTAATGGGTTAGGCATTTCCTACTACCACTTCTCCTTTCTTCTCCTCTTGCCAACACTCGATAAATGGATATTATTTCCTAATTGACTAAATTTTAGCACCCATAGTATGGGAAACATAATTATTTGATAGGTGGATATTTTATCACATGTATTCATAGGGCTCTTAATGAATAACATATATTACTTAACTCCTTAGTGCAGCATGGGCAAATGCACTTGGCTTACACTGTAATTGATTTCGACAAAATTTAGGAATTCATCTGGGCTACAAGAGTTGTACAGCAAGCAAGGCCAAACCCCTGTTTTAAGGAGCTTTTTATGCACGTGGACAAGAGAATAAAAATACAGGGAACATGCAGGCAATAAAAGCGATGCTGCTTTCTGTGATTTCTGCAGGATGCAGACGGGAAGCCCGTAGCAGTGTCGAGCAATGAACCTCGCTGTTCCACACATCGTTTTGTCAAGCGCAGGACTGTCTTTCCTTTGCTCGAGCACGTAAGCTGCATCAAAGAAGCAAGCAGAAGATAAAGGAAAGCAGATGTGTGGCTAAGGGTGAAAATGGATTATTTAAACAGACGGGTGTAAGCGCTACGTGTCAGAAGGACAAAGCAAATACGTATACGCAAAATGGAGATTTATCAGCCGTGTAAGTTGCCACATTGTCGGAAGGAGCTCAGGCTTAGAGGAGGGCAGAAATGGCAGCTAGGACAGGCTGCTGCTATTGCTCATCATCCCCAGGGATACCATAGGAGGGAATTGGGAAGAAATTACTGAACTATAGAATTTAGTTTAATTTACATGCTGGCTATATAATTATAGTATTATATATTATCCTGGCCATAGTTAAGCCAGGATGATGACTAGCTGGTTTATGCTGTCCAGTTTTGAATGTCATACAAAATTATTTTTTTAATTAAATCAGGTAAGAGCAAAAAAATGAAAAAAAGACCAAAAAAAACCCTCTCGAAACCTGATCAGAGGGGGAAGACCAAAGAAATGGAGTTGTTTAATCTAGAAAAGACATAAATAACAGGGAATGTGCTATTGGTATGCCAATATGTGAAAGCTGTGGCTTTTCTAAGGAGGCTGGTGATCAATTAAGTCTCCATTTTGACTATAGCTTGTCTTAACTTACCACAAGGGAGAATAGGATTAGATACTTGGGAAAAGATCTTTCTAGCTGTAAGAATAGCTAAGCAGTAGAACAG
Organism: Phaethon lepturus; assembly: GCF_000687285.1. Taxonomy (NCBI): domain Eukaryota; kingdom Metazoa; phylum Chordata; class Aves; order Phaethontiformes; family Phaethontidae; genus Phaethon; species Phaethon lepturus. The sequence goes on from NW_010549684.1 coordinate 25,963, forward strand.
ACAAAATAAGGAAGTCTTGGGACAGCATTCCTTGGAGATTTTCAAAAATAAGGTTAGACAAACATCCATCAGAGATGATCTCAGTATACTTAATCCTGCGAAGGGAATAGCTAATCTCCTGGGGTCCTCCCCGGCTCTGCATTTTGATGATATCTAAGAGGAAGGCGACAGATGGAGGAGAAAACAGGATGAGAGCAGGTAGGATTAGTATGGACTTCAGGGGCGGTGCTGGGAGAAGCCCCAGGGCGCAGCCCGGGGCAGCCGGCACCAGGAGCAGTGACATAAACCCGCGGTCTCCGCAGCCCGCATCCAGCTCGCATCGCGTGGCTCTTAAGGGAATGGATGCATCTAGGTCATTTGCACTTATTTGTCTAAATATGATCTTTTTTTACCCTACAGCTTCTGCGATTTCCTTTTCTTTCC
>NW_010549684.1:26416-41644 GCF_000687285.1 Phaethon lepturus
AATTAAGCTCTTCTGAATAATGCCCTACAGTCTGTTCACGTACTATGTACGAAGGATTCACAAGGAAAAGATGAAGCCAAAAAAAGTAATATTTGATGGGAGCAGAAAAGAAAGTTTTGACGCATTCCGTAAACCTACCACAATTCTGCTGTCTGCCTTTGCTCTGGCGGAGGTTTACAGCTGAAGTGCTTGTGCCTGCGGTAGTGGCTGTGCTCAGGGGGATGTACCTGTCTGCGTGACCTCCTCAGGCCACCTTCTCCTGCTCTCGCTCTGACTTAAATATGCCCACTGCACTGTCGGCTCTCTGAAGGGGGAAGGTGACTTTCTCTAACGGTGCTTGAAAGAAAAAAAAATCTCATTTGTGACCATGGTTAGGAAACCAAGCTGTACTTCCACTGGCAAACCTGAAGATCTGAGGGTGGGATGTGGCTTCCACAATGAATTACGCACCTACTCCCAAATTATTGCGGTGCGTATAGATATCTGCAGAAAGGATCGCACCTGTAAATCAGACTGTTCAATAGCTCTTACTGTTAAATTGACTTCTAGTTGTCTTTAGTGCTGCCTTCTCCTCCTGCTCTCTAGCTTTCATCGATCACTTTTTTCCTGCCATGAGTACCCCAGGCCATAGCTATGCGTGCCAGACCCTGTACGAGTCCAACCCTCCCGTCATGCTGCAGAGGAAATGTAAGGTTAATCACACGGAGGGCGATCTGCCTGTGCAGCCGATTGCTAGTGCAAAATTACTTAGAATTAAAAGCTATTCAATGGCTTAAGCAGCACAAAGCACATAAGGAGGAAATTTTCCCCTCCATCAGAGGGCACAACTCGAGAGGACCTGGCCCGGGGTGTGTCCGGGTAATTTGCTCCTGCTAGCTTTGTGCGCAGCCATCTTCATGCTTTTCAGAAACTCCTCCTGATTATTCCTTAGAGGGTGGTGTGCAAGGATAGACAGGGAGGTCTCAAGGAAGGGTTGATTTTAGGATGGCACATTTTTTCCAAGTGCTACAGTTTACTCTATGCCAGGTCACACTCTACTTCTCATGCGTAAAACACGTCTGTAAAACACAAGCGGAGAAAGCGCCATTTCCAGCCGTGAATCATTGGATTCCTCTTACGAGCCGACAACAAAGATGCCAACGACAGAGTAATCCACTACGACCTTCTCATCGCACATGCTATTGGTCCTCCTGGTTATCAAAATCCTGCATATTCCAATGGCAAAGTAGTTTCAAAACGCCTTGGGGAGGAATTACGCACTCTGAATCCGCGGACGCAGCCGGGGCGCAGCAGCGCAGCTCCCGGGGCTGGCAGGATGGGCTGCAGGCCTCCGGGGGAAACGCCATTCCTCCCTCAGTCCTTCCCACCTCTACAATGGGATGATGATATCTGCTTATGTTACAGGGCAGCTGGGGGCTGTATGTAAGTAACCTGTGAAAGACACCTTGAAAGCCTTTGATGGTGGATCTGTAGCAGCTCCAAGCCTCTAAGAACAGCTTAGCGTTACACACGCTTCGGGATTCGGAGCTGGCAGACAGGAGACGCAGCCCGTGGGCGGCCGACGCGGTATCGCGCAGTTCCCTCCGTCCCCCCGCAAGGCAAAGGGTGGCCCGAGCGCTGCAGGGAGGTAACGTGCAACAGGGTGGATCATCACTCCAGCCCACCACAGCTTCACAGGAGATCATCCCAGTAGAGGTCTGCTCAGGCATTCTCCTCTTGCGCCGAGCACGGGTGACAGCGCGAAGTCGCATGAGGGGCTTCTCACCCCTCACCCCTCCCTACCCGAGACCTTGGCTTGGAGCGCGGAGATGAAGTAACAGCCCTTGCAAGCGCTCCTGGGGCTGGAAGGTCGAGAGTATTACACGGCATACACACAGCTACAGCAAAGCCGGGGCTTGCCTGAAACAACTAATCATTGAAAGGTAACACGGACAAGGCAGCAAAGCAGCAGCATGCTCAGTATAAAATGCAGGCTATTTTTGCCAAGAAGATGACGTGTTCTTCAGGTATCAAAGGAGAACGGGCATCCAAGGATGAGGCTGAAGAGAGACCCACCTACAGGGAAGCTCTACAGCTCGGCAAACAGTTGATGTTGAAACAGTCGGTGAATGGTGAATAGTTGATGCTGAAATTGGGAAAAGACTAAACCAGGGTCCATAACAACCGCAGCTGAACACCAACCCACGATTTGGAAAAGGCCGAGGTTTGGAAAAGGCCAAGCTGCCTTTCGCACGAAGGTGTGGGTCTCAGCCCCCTCCCTGATGATTTCTCATTGACCTGGGCAGCGGGAGCAGAGCAGAATGGAAGAAGCAGAGGGAACGAGCAGGGTTTTTCAATCTACTCCTGAAATTTGTCCCGATTTTCCTGCCTGCTCTCTACCTTCACTCTGCCCAGCCTGCCGTGAGCAATGAGAGCGTGGCACTCTGCCACTTCGCCACATCTTTGGGTATCTCTAAGGGCTTTCAACGCTCTTTGACTTTTTTAAAAAAGATTCAGAGCCTACATTTTTAAAATCTAATTTACCTTAAAGTGACCCTTTGAAGAAAGCAGCCCACCCTGCTTCTGATGAACACCAAGGACACAGTTTTACGTAGAATGTGTTCATTTAACTTAACGTTGCTGCGGGACAGTTACGCACCATTCTCATCGGCCTCCCTGGAGCCCGAGTGCATTGCAAAACTGGGCCTCTCTTCTGTCCAAATGAGACCCTAAAACTCAATGAACCCTTTCGAATGCTTTTGTCCTAAATATTCTTGAGATCAGAAAATAAATCTAAGCCCTGCTAGATTTGGATGCCAGTCGTCGCGAGCTTTGCTATCACCCTGTCGGACACAGCGGTTTGGGCTGAGCCAGCCTTTAGAGCAGGGAAATGGGGTCTGCACAGCACAACCTGAAAACGCAACGATCGTGTTGGATCACAGGGCTGGATCGTATTAGAAACAGGGGGATGTGACACCACCTCCGCGACACAACCTCGGCCACTCTCTTCCTACCGCAGACTTCCTAGGATGGGCCAAATTATTTGTTACAAGTTTCCCCAGGGGCTGCCATGGGAAGAGAGGAGCCAAAATCTCTGCGATATCAGTTTACGTAACTCCTCCTCGCACAGCTGTGCTGGGGAGGTCAGCAGATTCCTGCCCAATTATTCAGCAGCGTCTGTCTCCTGACTTTGGAAAGAGATGTTTGATTTATCCTTGCCAGCTCCATGGAGCTGCAGTGTGGGATCCGCGTGGGGGAGGACTGCAGCTGAACGCATTTTGTGGAAATGCTGTTTTCATTCAATGTATTTAGTGGAAGATCAGTGGCATTTTGATGCCCTGTTCCACCTCAAGCCCAGTCACACCGGCTGCAGAGCAGCAAGCTGAGGGTGAGTGCATATCTGAAGAACTGGGAACAGGAAGAGACGGGAAACCCTGCTGCAGACACGTCACTTGGCTTTTCTGGTCTCTGGTTTGCTCCCAGGAGCTTAAAATTGTGCTGCTGAAAGGCCACAGCAGGAGGAGGGTTAGATTTTCAGCTCTGGAGGTTTCGCTTGTGGGCCAAATTTACACCCAGGGTGATAAATTAGGCACAGAGTATATTGTATAGCAGCTTGCATATCTGTATGACTATATGAGCAGGCTAAACCTGTTCCCTATCCAGAAAAGAAAACACAGATTGTGAAGGACTCTAAATTCAAGCCCTTTCTGGATTTTACCATTGAATTAGCAACTAACAACCTAAAGCCTTCTCCTGCCCTCCTCCAGCTGGCTCCTCTGGCTGACCCTGATGTTCTTCTCCCTACACCTCCCGCGTTCCAGCGTCCCCTCCGGAGCTGCTCTTCCTCCTCTGCCGCTGCACGCCGGGCAGCGAAAAGGCAGCACCCGCCTCGCCGAGGCGGCAGAACGCCAGCAGGCTGCGGTCAGCACAGCCCATCAGCGCGAGGCCTCCCGCAAAACCGGGCACGCAACTAACACGTGCGTATCCCTGCAAAAGCGGGACCGAGCAAATGCATTCAGGGCTAGCTATTTTGGTTATTAGAAGGAGCGTTTTCTTGTCGTGAATATGCCGTATCTGAAAGCTAAAGTACTTTTTTTTCATAACTGTTCTGAATATATAACCAGTCAATTGCTGGAATTCATCCTTCATGTTCAGCTACCTGCCAGCCAGGGAGACTGACAGGAGGATCAAATTCCTGGCAAGGCTCTGTGGTCTGCACCCACAGAAACCTTTTATCTGCAGACAGCACCGGCCGGCTCAGCTGGGCACGAACGCGGACCTACCTCGGTGGGGCTGTGGAAACACTGCTCCTTAAAAACTTCATCTTACCCTTTCCTTTGGCTCTTCGGTCACCTTCACGCCCGCCTCGTGCTACCTCACGAGTTGGAACAGCAGCACGCCTCGCCTGTCAGCCTGACCCATCTTCCCACCCCGCTGCAGGCTGGAGCCGGGCCTGACCCGAAGCGCGGCATTTCATGGAGATCTGCGTTACTGGGAGGAAAAGAGAAGGGGTGGGAGGTGCTGCAAAAGTCAAACAGTGTTTCCTTGTGAGTCAAAAACACACTTGAAGTAATAAGAATTGTCCCAGTGCTGCTTTGTGTTTGCAAACAAGATTTTTGGCTATCCCTGTGAGACCTATTTAACCTGTAATAAAAGCAGGGCCGTTGTTCTGGTGCAAAGATTACCTCAGTGCTTGCAACAGAAGCGATACGGGAACTAGACCTTCTTACACTAGAAGGGCTCAGAAATGTCTCTTTTATCTTCCCATTTGGAAACTTGAACTGCAATGGAGTTTGACAGGATTATTTTATTTACTCTATCTCCTATAGCACAGCTATTTCTGGCTGACTGTCTGGCTATTGCTATTAAACTAGTCTCATTTTGCTTCTCATCCAACCTGCTTTGCTCTCAGAGCTCAAGGGAAGACAGGAATAGCAATAAGCCACACGCTGGAGTTTGCGTTGCCTCTTGATTACAAGAGACACATAAAAAGTGCAAATGAAAACTAAATGTGTTTCATGCAGTCACCGATCCTTCTGCGCTGTCAGAAAACACTAAACACGGAACCCCATCAAGGACTGTTTGACTACTGGGGCAAGAAAAGCGTAATTTGGTGCAGAAACTCTGTTAACCCTTCATACTTCATACTGCCATTTCCAGCCTAATGCCACAGCACTCTCGAGCCCACTGGGGAAATCCAAACTGTTACCCAGAACAGAAAAAAGACGATCCTCATCTATTACATGATAAGCACCTCGAGCATCCCCCAACATAACAGGCTATGATCATAATTAATACCGCGTGTCTCAGTCCTGGATGTTAAGTACTATGATTTGCAAATTTAAAGCATCTCTGTGTCAAACTCTCTCAACTTCAGGGGGATAACAAAAGTAGATCCTGTGCCTTGAAGGCAACATCTTTTAATGCCACCATCATCAAGGATTGACTTCATTTCTTGGTAATTACGGTTAGCATACTGGAATATGTATTGCTCTTTCCCGAGTGTAGACATATGGTAAGTCAAACCGAGGCCAGTCCTTGCTTCCTACACAGCTTATTCCCTTCTTCCTTTCCAAAAGGCATTTTTGCATTAGGGGAACCAGGGACAGTCTCTTCTGAAGAAAGCACCACTTTGTCCTCACGCACACTGCAATGTCCCAACCTCTGGTTCAGGAAACACAGACAGAAAATTCATTAGGAGAGTCTGACATTAATCCAATAGCTGCAAGTTACCCAGCTTTGCAAAGAAAATCTAAATCATGAGCTCTTCCAGCGACCCTTTATCAGGAACTGCAGATGTCCAAACTAACTCAGTGCTCCCCTTCTGACACAGGTTCTGGAAGTGTTCTGCAGTACCTACCTACATCCACTGGTATTTCAGTATTCTATTTATTGAACACTGAAAAGGTTGACATGGCCGTTTCATCTGATGGAACTTCTCACTTCCTCGCACCAGAAAATAATCAGTGGTGATATTAGGAAGTGACCAGCAGTGCCTCTGGTGGCAAAACCTAAGCCAAAGAGATTTATTTGTAAAGCTTGGAAACAAGTTTTATTTGGGAAAATTTTCCTACACAAGTTGCTTTGCGAGGTGTTTGCCAGAAATGAAAGCTGGCTGCCATGGTGTCAGCTTCTCCAACTGCTGCCACCGCTCTTATTCATGCAGCCCTCGTAAATCTTAGTGCAAATTTCCTGCTTGGAAGAAAGACTTAAATATACCCATACTGGCGGAGATAACATCTGTCAAGCACATTTGAATGCAGCAGTTTATAATTACTCATTTTCACAGCCTAGGTCTCTGTCTGAAGTCCTGTCAGTTATCCACAACGCGGTGGTCACGGAAATGCATTCAGGATTTCTCAGTCCGAGGGAGCGGAGCTTACGCTGGCAACCAGGGAAGGGTCTGAGCTTTGTCCCTGGATCTGACCAGTGCCATCTGCCTGACAGCTGAACTACATTAATGACTGGTTCATTGCAGTCATATTAATATAGTCATAGAGCTCGATATAGTCATATTAACGACTATACTAATACCTGGTTCTTTGCATGCAAACAAACCTTCAGCCAGGTAATCACCCAGCTGCCCATTTGGAAAGACAGACCCTTGGCCCAGCTCCCATCGCAAAAGGAGAAATCCTAGGAGATGCCGCCAGCGGGAAGACAACAAGGACGTTCACGTTCAAGGAGCTGCTCCCACCGGCAGCTCTCAGTCCATCCCACCCATCTGCTGAGCAGCGGATCACCTTTATGAGACGAGTGAGGAATAGGATACACGGGGGTGATTCCAACCTGCAGAGATCTGGGAACACCCACAGTTTCAAAAGGCCAGGCTGATGCTGAAACCTTGCTTGAAATATTTGGGAACAACTCATAAATACAGTGAATGTGATCAGTGAGCTCCTGGCTGTCAGATGGCTGGCCAGGCATTACCAATGACCTTCCGTGGGCGCATCACGCAGGGCAACACCCAGGTGGTAATCTCAAGAAGAATCACCCTGAGAGTTATCCTCCCTCACAGAAATGTCTTGGCCAGATGTCCGACAAAAGAAGGCCACACAACCTTGAAACATTTTCAGACATCAACAGAAAGGGACGGCACAGCTTGTGGAGAGTAGGCCATATTCAAAGCAGACGGGTTTATCCGGAAATACGTTAACTGCTGCTGAAAGCAGATAGCTGGATACTAGAAATACCTCCGCAGCCAAGAGAGCTTATTCCTTAGACACAGGCAACACTCGACGGATCAGTAGGAAAGAGGAATACGGTAATTCTCGGTAGCATATGATAGGAGTCCTGCGGAAACCTTCCCGGGCCACCTGCCTGCAAAGCGGACGGACCAAACCTGATCCAACAGACAAATGGTAGAAATAAAGATGGTTTTTGAGTGTGGCCTGTGCCTTGTCTTTAGAGCAGACAGAGGACAGAGCAGTTGAACTGGAGCAGTCTCCGTTGTTTACTGGCCGATAGCAAAACTGCTATGAAGAGACCCAAACTTACCTGGGGGTGGGGGCACACGTTACTTTGCACACAGCGCTCACCTTAAATGATGGGCACAAAACGAGTTGTTACTTTGGCTATAGATAGAATTTTTTAATACTCCGCCTGGGCTCAGCAGCAATACAGCCAGCTCAAAGGACCAGCAGCTTGCAATACAGCCACGAACAAGGGTCACGGGCACGTACGCAGCCGTGTGCTCTCTTGGGACTGATACACCCAGCACACCGGCTGGCTGGAAGCACAACGCTGCTGAAATTTTTGCAGCAGAAGAAAAACTGGCTTTCACTAGCTCTTGTCCAGATATTAAAGGAATTCATACAGCATCTTCCTGGACCTAACATACATCCACCGGTATCAGAGAATGCCCCTAACACCTCACCTTAGCCTACAGGAGCGAAGCTCATTCCAGCCAGTTTCGCCACGCAGAAACTATTTCATCTTCCACGGCACGAACTAGTGAGCAGGAATCTGACAGTCTTTGCCCACTGTGTAACAAGTTTTGCAGAAAATGGAGTTCAAAGGGAATGACAGAGAATACCACCATCCAAAACTGCCACAGAGCTTATGATACCGAACTGTACCTGTTCCAGCAGAAACTTGTGTATCAGTGTCTGTCAAACCACAGAATCCATCTGCATTACTAGGGGATTCAAGAGCACAGAGCTGTTGCAGCTGCAGACATCTACCAGGGCGGCAACAGGTAATGAAGGTGAGGATGACGTGCAGATAACTGCAATGAAGATCTGGAGGAGTGGGAGATCTTGTCTGAAATACATGCTTGTCTCCTAGAGCCTCTCAGGATATCTAGCACGCTTTCTTCAAACTAAAGTAGCTGTGATATATTTAAGTAAGGAGTTGGTTTTAGCTCCTTACTTCTATTAAAAATATCTTTCGACCAATAGAGGGTAAAATTCAACCATTATAATGAAAAAATAAACATATTCTCAAATAGACTGTGTCATTATTAAGGATGATAACACCTACTCATTTATTACATCTGAAGAAAACCCATATATGCAGAAGATTTTCTGAAGAGGAAGATGCACTGAGATGTGCCATCGTAAGTGGTACCAAAGCTGAAAATTTTTATCAGGCTCATTGACTAAACAAACCTCACGCAAAACATAGGTCAGGTTGTCTGTGAATTTTTTCATTGCCTGTGTCTGGAATAGGAGAGGTGCTGTTCAACCTGCTGCTTTGGAAATCTCTAAAGGACTTAATTCTCCCTGCACCCAAGGCAGAGGAGTCGGCAGCCCTGGGCCAGCCTGAACTCTGAGACCTTCTGGAAATCTCAAACTTCCCCTTCTGGACTCAGACAACTCCAGTTCCCTGAGGGTTTGTTGAAGTGGGACATGAAGCATATTTCAAGCTCACGCCCCTCTCAAGCACTTTAAATCCCGTGACCGGCACCAGGCTGTGCTGCAGATGAGCCCAGGACATGGTGCTCTGCCCAGCCCTGGCCCAGCGCAGCGGGAGCACCAGCACCCCTGCAGACCTGCTGTCTTCTCCCTGCTCTTGGGGACGTGTGGGGCATATTTCATATCCCTGAGAGAATAATTTTAAAGCATGGGGTAAGGAAGGCTGGCCCCAGCTTCCCACACCATCTTATAAATGGTGCTTCACTAAGAAAGCCCCAGGATATAGTGCTCTGGCTCTAAAGCAGAGGTTATCCTGATAGACGGTTGCCTGTTGGGGTCTGTAACAGCAAAGCCTGACACAAGGGTCAAGACAACACAGGTTATAAAACATTCAGATTTATTTTACATAGGATGCATGATCCCAAAATGTGAGCTACTGCTCCTCTGAATTCCATACTCAGACAATCTTTATTAATAATGTTCAAGGAAAATATTATCAAGATGGGAGAGTCCAGCTCTAACCCTATCTCCCCTCCTACCCCAACTCTCTGAAAAATAACAACTGCACTTTGATGCTGGAAAAAGAGATGGAGAACGAGAATCTACAATGAGGTGTGAACCCTGGGCCCATGCTACCGGGCTCAGCAGATGCGTTACCACCCTCCGCCCTGCCACCCTAAAGCTCAGTGGGCACACTGTCCCACAAGACCTCGGCTGGTGGCGGAAGAGCCTGCCAGATCCTGACATGGAGCCAATCTCTCTGCCAGGAAGACCCAGACAACTAAAATCTGCAGGGCGTTTTCCCGTGAAGGAACCTCTTGTGCAGCATTGCGACACACACACCACAAAATGCCTTTTGAATACGTAAGGGAAGAGGACAGTGTCACACCAACGCAGTTCGCATACTGATACAACCTCTGAAGCCCCCGGCAGCCTGCTGTGAATTGCTGAACGCTCTCTGCTCATACTGATGGCCACGGAAATCCCAGCTCTGATTTTCCCAGGAGTTAAGGGAACGCTCGATACCTCTCTGGATCAGGTATCTGATCAGTGCAAGCCAAACTGGATGTTGCCTTATGAATCAGAAATTCAGGGTCACACTCAAAGGGTAGGAGGTCAAGATTAAAAACTGAAAGCAGCTGTGTACTTGCAGACTAATTTTGACAGTTCTCGGAACACCTGACTTTGTTATTGTTACTCTGTGGGGTTTTTTTGCTTGTTTGTTTTGTTTGTTTGTTTGTTTGTTTTTTACAAAGCCGGGAGAGAAGTAAAAGGCACAGCAACGAGACGGGTTAAAATAAGCACATGCATTCCAGAAGGCAAAATTTCAGTCAACCATGACTCAGGAGAAGAAAGTGCCACCCACAGAGCTGCACAGGCCGCAGCTCCCTGTACCACGGCAGCGGGCAGTGATGCCGCGGTGAGTCAGGAGCCACCCACGCCCCCACCCACGCCGCTTCCTGCGGCGGCAGGGCACTCCTCAGAGGGCTGCCACGCGGCGCGGGTCTCGCTCAACCCTTCCTTAGCATATGAGACGTGACAGGAACAGAGCCCTGGTGTGTTTGGCCGGAGACGTCTGCAGCTCGCCCTCGCTCCCACTTGAAGCCAGGCCAGGGGATTCCCTCTGCGCAGTTATCAGTATTTCTGCGCTGAAAACGTCAATGAATCCCCATCTGTCGCAAGAGAGAGGCACCCAGAGCTTAGGAGCTCTGTCACTTGGCTTCGGACGGTTGTGACGGTGATGAGCTGGGATCACCTTAGCAGGACTACAGCAATACAGCTGCGATGCTGCTGCTTAACACAGCTGCTGTGAAAGACAGTTCACCCGCTGCTGTTAATACTGCAACACATTAGCATCAGCATTCTTCACTACCTTTCTCTACCTTCATGATGGGTTTCGTGGCAGAGATATGCCCTATAAAATCCAGCACAGCAGCTACATGAGGATGAGGCTCAAAATACATTTCACCAAGCGACAGCACATAAACCCTGCTACAGAGCAGGCTGCTGCCCGATATTTCTTTGAGAGGCAGCGATCATCATTTTAACACAGTAATTGAGTTGGCTGCCCAAGTGCCAGGTTTCATAGTTCATATAGAAATTCTAGAGCTCTCTAATCCTGGATCATATGCTGCAGCCAAAACGCAAAAGTAGGAGTGAGGCAACAAGCCGAACAAGGGGCACCTGAGAAAAGGGCATGAAATGAACAACTGGAGGCTGGATTTCCCGTGAGCATAAAAACCCCTCTATCATGGTATACTCACCGTCCTGTAATTCAGTATTTCTAGCATGTGGACTGCCCTTCTCGGTGCTATTCCATGTCCTCTTCCGCACGTGTAGCAAACAGCCACCTTGCCCTAAAAACCACTTTGGACTGGAAAGCCTGTCCGCAGCATGTCCTTAGCTGTGCTGCTTTCTCCCTGGATGTCCTTACCTTCTTGCAGAGAACCATCTGGTGATCAAAGAGAAAGAAAACACGCTGCTGGTTCCGTCCATAAGGCTGGTAAATCCAGGACATCTCTCCCGTGTAGATCAACTCTGAGCTGCGGTCCAAGATATCATCTCCCTAGAGGGCACAGAGAATGAGGCCGAGTGAACCGCCGCTCCCAGCCAGGGCAGTGGCTACATTTCCCTTTGCAGGATGGGGAGAAGCAATAATTAAATAAGATGTTGGCCCTTCTGCAGCGCTCAAAGCCACCCCATCTGACTTCAAACCATAAACTAGAAATAGGGGATAATTCTGAAGGAAGAGAAATGAAGTAAGTGTGGACACTCGAAGCACGGTCATTACGGTTCACACTGCAATGAGGAAAAGAGCTGCTCCGGACACTGACCCCGTTCCCCCCTCTCCAGGCACCCCCAGACCCTGGATCTCGCTGCAGGTGCTGGTGGCGTCCTGAGAGCGAAGCGTCTTCCTCCTGCCCACAACAGAGCAACTTTGCATTCAGGGTAACAAATTCCCTGGCACCCCCTCCCTTTAAGACAGCATCCCAAGGCACGTCCCCTCCTGAAATCTCAGGCCAGCTACCGAAGATCATCTACACTGGGATATCAATTCCCCCACCCAGGAGGCTGCCAAAACTCACCCCTCCAGATTGTCACATCTCTTCCCACTCGTTCAGGCAATTACAGTCCCTTCTCCCATAGCTCATTAGAGCTCCCCACCTCCAAAAAACTGTCAGGACCACCCCAGCTCTCTGGCAACCTCCGGCCCCCCCGGCTGGCAAGGCCTCCCCGGCCGGCTGCCAGAATGCCCTCACCCTTTCTCTGCCTCCGGCTAACACTTGTTTTCCTCTCCAATTTTTTTTTAAGGATTCATGAGCAGATGGTCTTGAAAACACAGCACTCTCTCTCCCACTCTCCGAGAGAACAAATGCAGTCACCCTCCACTAATTGGGATGAGCTGGACTTTTTAAAAAGTTAATTAAAATCTATTTATTAAAAATAGGTGAATTCACCACCACCTGCCCTGTGGGCATCTCGGTGCATCTCACTCAAACACCACAGAAGGACTCAGGATGACTTCAGCTAAAAGGTAAGGAGCAGGATTCAGGAGCAAGTGAGAGAAAAGCTTTTTTTTGGCTCTGAAACTAGTGCAGTTCTGGCTTTGATATCAATGTAGAACCAATTTCTGGGACAAGACCATTCCAAAATCTCAGCAAACAGCTTGCAAAGGTTCAGCCAGCTATGGGGGGCAGCTAGATAGACACGCTTCTCTGGTACCGCTTACACTTGTAGGTGCCAAAGCAACCGAGAGTCATCCCCACTCCTAATTTCTTGCTGAGGATTTCAGACTGCTGTTCAGGTAAATGTGTAATTAACCTCTCAGCATTGATTGGAAGCGACTCCCTGAGTCCCTGGGCCCTGTGACAACAGCAACTTCATTAAGTCGCTGCATCATCATGCTGCAGCACAGACTTCCAAATCGCCTTAGCGAGGTCTTTATCCACCTCTCCATCTCACTTCCGTGGCTGTGGTATCTGAAGGCCTAATTAGGGATCACTTCCCAGGAACACAGAGGGTCATTCCCAGAGGGGATGGGCCGTGCATCATGCAGTGTCTCAAGAGTGCGATGTCAGGGTCCCATTTCAGCCCTGATACCTCCTGGCCAGAAATCGGGGACCCGTGCGCTGCTGTGACAGCTCAGGTACACGCAAGCCCTCGCACAAGAAGCCTCTGAAGAAAACACGTCGGCTCCACAAACTGTGGGCTTTCCTGGTTAAACACGAGCTTATATGGAAAAGATTCATACAAGCCTATGGATGGGAGCTTTTATGAGAGGGGACAAGAAGTCTAGAAGAGGCTGGCTGCTAAAAACAGAAAGCCAGTTTTGTCTTTTACTCCCGTGGTAGCATCTCAAGCCTGAGGACACACGGAGGACTCTGTAAACACTTCTACTTGATTAGCCGAATCCAAACTGTGTAGTCCCTGCAAGCAATATAAAACAAAAAAAAATTCAAAACTGAAATGATAGGATTTGTATTGCATTTTTTATGTTGGGAAAACAATTTATATATACAGTCTAGAGGCTAGAAATAGATGCCTTAGAATGCTGGGTTAACAAATTTGGAAATATATATTGCAAATAGTTTTGGACTAGCACAGGGCTGGCCAGCCTTCAGCCCTCAAGAGCAGCATCTCCACGGCCCTGCCTGTTCCTCAAGCCCTCGGCTGCTACAGCAGTACACCGGCGCGGATGCGCCGCTAGAGCGGACGCGATGAACCTTGAAAGGCATTTTTTTTCCCGACACAGCTACACCACCTCTCTGAACAGCACGAACTGTCTTCTGCTAGTGGAGCCTTCCTACCGGGGCGGCTCAGGGGGTCAGCTGCAGGGTGGTGGGCAAGGAGCGAAGCGTTTGCTTTTCTGCTCCACTGCTACCCCAGCATGCCTCGATACTTGGTCCTGACTTGGGGCAGGCTTTCTGCAAGGCCCTTCCCAGTCCTAGGCCTGGATGCCTCCAATCCTATACAAAACTAGGAAGACGTTTTCTTTTCCTTTTCCATTTTTTGCCAAGCAGCTCCCAGAGAGGCAGGATCACCTATATCCTTCTGTAAGTTAAGAGAAAGACTGCTAAAAAAGGAAGAAGCTGAACTTTTAGTTACACTGAACTGGCAGATGTCCTCCTGACTTCAGCAGAGCACAGCGGCAAAATGGCCAAGAGAAGACTAGATGACCTCCTGAGGTCTCTTCCAACTTGAGTTACCCTATAAGCCTATAATAAAAAACCTCAGCCCTCCCCAGCCTGCATCAAGGGCTTCCAGTGTGCATCCTGCTACCTACAAAGAGCAGCAAAAAGCAAGCCGACTCCTCTTTTCTTCATGCAGTCACAGGCAGAGTCCAACTACTTGGTGTGCAGTAAGGGGAGCAGGTCACCCACAGCTAGGTTGGACGTGCTTCATGCCCCCTCGAGCTTGCCAGCGCTAGAACAGGGCTAATCCTGACTGCTGCAGCAGAGGGTCTGCTCCCCAATTACGCTACAGGTGACGGCCACTTTCTGTAACGAGGAACTGGGAGGAACCGAAGGGTTTTTACCAGTGTCGTGAAAGAAACGCTGTTGGGAGCACCAACACGAGGGAAGGCACGGCACCGCGAGCTGCGGCACGTTACACCTCCCAGTCTGCCCCGCTCCTTCCTCCCATGAGCAAGCGCTGTCCCAGGCTCAGAAACGCTCACCAGCCCATGGGACCCGCTCCCCTGCGCCCGAGCCCACCGCCTGACATGGCTCTTTGCTGTCACCGCTGGGCACAAATCCCCTTTACTAGTTAACATTCAGCGAGCAGGGCTCTCTTCTGCCTGACACTGCTGTTCTTTAATTAGAGATTGACAGGCTGATTAGCACTCTGGGCTATGGAAAGATCAGAAAAAGGAAAGCGAGAGAAATGTTGTCCTTTTCATCAGGCTCATTTTTTGATACCTTCTGTTGCTGGCGGGGGGGGAAGGAAACCAGAAGAATTAAAAAAAGAAGGATCTGTTTCAGTCCCTGATGCAATTTTTTTCCCAGGAGGATTTCTCATCAGGCTGTCCTCACTTTGAAAACACTCCGTTGGTTGCATACATCTTTTTTTTCATGTCATTCTTGGATGGAATAACGTAATATTAGGCTGAGGCCAACTATTATATATTACATAATTAAGGGCACCAAGTCTTAATTTAAAGGACCTGTAAATAACAAGAATGGGAAGACATTTAAAAAGACAGTGCTCATTATATTTCTCAATTACATATATTTTTCCCTTCATGTAAATTTAATACTCTTGAAACCTGCCAAAGTGGCAACCCATGGGAATCTTTGGTAGCAATATCTAGTTATCTACATAAACCAAAGTAATCTGTTTAAATAGCAAGTTTAAACCAATCCAGGCTGATGAGCAAGGCTCTCTCCTGTGCCAA
>NW_010549684.1:41655-42101 GCF_000687285.1 Phaethon lepturus
CGCCACTGGCTCAGGGACCTCCGCAGCTCCCCTCCCAGGGAATGGCTGCCAATCGCCGCCCTCCTCTGAGAAAAACCTGGGCTGAAAGGGAGGAAAGCATTGCTGGCAGCTGCCACGAGGGCTGGAGAGGGAGCCCGAAACACTGCAGGGATCGCTGCTTCATTTTGTTTTGACGTGGTTCAAGAGCTGTATGAAAAGGCATAAAATGGAGCACTTCTGTGCCGAAGCGCAGACCCTTTTTCCATCTCCACATCTTCCGTAACGGGCGCTCAGCAAGGGTGCAGCCGCACTCGAGGCTGCGGCGGGCACCGCAGTCGTGCCCAAGCAATCGGCAAGCTGGCAAAGCCTGCCCAGGAGCAGCGCCGCGGCGAGCCGGGCGCCGCAGCACGCTCGCCGGCATGCCTCCGGGGGCTTGCAGGAGTCGGAAGTACATCAGGAGAGAGGTC
>NW_010549684.1:42123-50642 GCF_000687285.1 Phaethon lepturus
GAGAGGACGGCAGGGACGTACCGCTCCTTCACTCCCGCTGCCTCATTTGCGTGCCTGTAACTACAGCACTGCCCAAACTGGGGCTTGCAACGACTTAGAAATGATGATGGGCTTTGTGGAAATAACCTCTTTATAGTACTGGTGTGTGTACATATCTGGATATTACCCACTAACCTTTGAGATCTGTAACTCTCTCTGAGGGCAAGAGCCCAAGAAGGGACTGAGCGCGTACAGGCTGCCCAGGACGGGCTCTGTCTGGCCTGTTTGAAGTCTGATCCCGAGGAGACTTCACAGGCTGTTCCGAGCCCGCTCCAGCTAACTTTGTGTG
This sequence comes from Phaethon lepturus, assembly GCF_000687285.1. NCBI lineage: Eukaryota > Metazoa > Chordata > Aves > Phaethontiformes > Phaethontidae > Phaethon > Phaethon lepturus. The sequence goes on from NW_010549684.1 coordinate 42,452, forward strand.
CCGGCTTCGCCTCCCTGCCTTTAAATGTCACTGTTTTAATCTGAGGGTATTTAACTACAAGTAGGGGGATGACAGTGAGCGAAGGGATAGAGAGGTTGAACATCAGGAAACACTTCATAACGAGGAGAGCTCTCAGACGTCGAAAGGTCTCGGCGGGAGGTGGTGGAAGCCCTACATTCTGTGCCATTAACAACTGAAAGGACAAAAGGCACTAGAGAATTCGGTGGAGGCAGGGGCAGCACCTCTCTAGGTCTGTTTATATATTGGAAATTCAGGGTACAAAATAAAGAAGTGAGTCATACACGGCAACAGTCCAATCCAGGCTTTTTGGTCAAGACCACATTCCTACAAATTATACAGGAACACATTTCAACGTGATTTGGATTATTTCTAATTTACAGCAGTCAGTGAGATCAGAATCTTCCCTTAAGATTCTGCTCAGTCATTACTTGTATAAAGCTGCCAAAGCTGCCAATAATTCCTTAAGACTTCACGTCCTGGCTGCCACAGCACGCTTATCAGCTGCTACTAGAGTCAGGCCACCCTTTCTTGGTCCCATTCGCAATTTAAACCATCAGACCCTGCTTATGTGACTTCTTGGGGAAAAAAAAAATAAATCTGGCCTTGGGTAACTCAAGGATATTCACATTTTTCAAAGGCTGACCCTGAAATTCACCTTCACGGGACCATGCAGAAAATCTTGAGGGATAAAAATGATTCCTGAAACACACAGGCACAACTCCATGGGATTCAATAAAATCCCTTCTGCTTAAATATTAGCTAGGACATGCCACCTACTTTTTCTATTTGTTTTAGGATCAGCAATATATATACATTCCCAGTAACACCCTCTCCTCGCAAGAAAACGTGTACACATGCTTTGTATACAAGACATTTCAAATATTCACTCAGTAAATATTTTTTGTTTGGTTTGGATTTTTTTCTTCTTGTTTAAAAATCTTTTTCCAACACCTCATCACAAAACACGGGTAAATTTAGAAATGAAAATGCAATTTCAAATCAGAGAGTCAACACTGCTAGTCTAGAGATGTTGAGGAAAAACAGACCATTTCTCCAAATGGAAGATTTCAACGTGCTTAAACATTTAGCCTTGGCTGCTGCTGAAATAATTCACCAAGTGCAAGGTACAGTGGGAATTAGGGATTATCTCTATCTTGTGCGCTGGCTCGATTTCTAGCAGAAGAAAATCTGAACTTGTAATATTTTCTCCTAGTTCCTGCTTTCTTGTCCTTAGTGGTTTTTTTCAGATTGTCTCAAGGAAGGCTGTGCTGTGCACACATGGGTCCATGCTGCTATCGCACGCTCGCACTGCCGTGCGGCTGGAGAGGTCAGGAAGCCACTGTGACACACAGAGGGAGCGCTTTTGGGTACAGACTCTAATGAGAGCAGGCATAGGGCCACCGAAAGATGGGAGAGTAATGCTGTGGGTTCCTCTCCCGGTTTCAGTGAGTACTTACTACAAACTGGATAAGCATGTGTAGAAGCACAAAGTTGACAGCAGGTCGCTCTCCTGGAGCGTCCTCCACAAAGACGAACCGGGAGTCGTGGTCGTCTACTCTCTGACCCAGATAATAAATGCATGTTCCCCACAGACTGGAAGAGGCTAAGGAGACATACCAGGAAATCCCTCTTCTACTGCGTAACTGTCTATGTGTAGAAGATGAGGGCCTGAACCCCTACAGGCGGCATAAGAAATCAACCCCGATGGCCCGTGGCCGGGGAGACACGTCCTATAGAGGGACATCAGCTGAGTGGGGTCTTTGGAGGTTAGCGGATCTAGGACGGATCTAAGCATCTGTCCTGCACAAGCACTGCTTTTGATTTCTCCCGCTCTCTTCCTGCATTATATTATAGTTAACCTCTGAGTATTTTGGTTTTTGTGCATGCTTCTGGCCATTCCATGGACAGCTATGAAGTGGGGGCTGGATCTGATGACTCGGAAGTTACTTTAGAGGAAAGAATCAAGCTGTGAAGTCCACTGCTGGATCTAGCTGTCATCCACTAGTGTTCTCATCACAACTCTGTGACTCTTCTTTATCCGAAATACAGAATAAAAATGCCAAGAAGGGTGTTTTCCTTTGAATGGGGGCAGTAGCTGTATTCCCATCGAGTCTCTGAGCAGCAGCAACAGCAGGTTTTGCTATATTACGAGAAGCTACGGGATGTAGCTGCAATATTGTGCTTAGAATTTGGAACAGTTGAAAAAAGCCTGGAAGAATGATTTGGCAAGTGCCTGAGGATAGGATGGAGATAAAGAACGGGTAGTGCTAAGCAGGAATTAATTATCAAGGATATAGCTAAATAAAAATGAATTATCAACTGAGCTAATGAAAGAGAAAAAGAAGCTGCTATTCCATAGATCCTACGTGGAGGTCACCTTGGCTTTCCACTCACACATGAATATTCACTGACTTGGAATTGATCCGTCCTCAATCTAGATTTATTTACAATGACGGTCTCGGCATTTCTTACAAATGACACACATTAGCTCATCACATGGAACATACTGAAGGCTGAAGATGTATCTGATGGTCCTGTGCCTCCTTGAGAGCAGTTTTCCAGTTCTGAAAATGAGTCTGCGTGTCAGTGAGAGACCAGTTTCTTCGCAGTAAACAACAATAAAACAATCAAGCAAATCATCTGCATTCTCTGGTCTCTCAGCCACAGTCATAATTTAAGAACCAGCTATGATTGCTGCATTTATATGTTTTACCATGAGATCCAGGGCTGAATCCAACCTTCATTATAGCAATGAAACTAATTCAGTCAAGGAGGATACACAATCAGAAGGTGATACACCTGTATTTCTATCCCTCTCCTCCCAGCCTTCCTAGATCTCTTCCAGAAAAAAAATAATTAAAGGATTAATGCATCTTTCCCATATACTACTTTACACAGCATGATCTCATGGACTTGAATGTGGAGTTATTCCAGATCATCATAACTGTGAGGAAGAAGAAAGGCTGTTCCATCACTTCAAGTATCTACTTGCTAAACACATGGATCGATGACAACATAGAGAGGGATTTACAAACACATTTGTCCTCGGTCTGCTTCAAAAACCCTATTTACAGATTACATTCACACAATGATTTTTAAAAAAATCAGGAATGAAAAGAAAAGGAAAACATCATTTAGCTATAGCTTGTATTTTAAACACATGGCAAAAATGTAGGAGACTGAAGGCCTGCTAGTGAGGAATCCCTCTGCTGACTTTGCCTTCCCTGTGTTTCTCAGCTCCTTAATTATACGATCACTACACATAGGGTTGGTTCAGAAATATCTTTAAGTGGGTACTCATTTAAAATGTGCAAATAGCATCTCTAACTTCAGCTTAATGTTTTGGCTTCTCATCATAAAGCAACAACCAGAAGAGCTTTCTCCATTTTCATAACGCATCACAATTTCTAAAGCTTTTTCCTATCTCTTTCTCTGCTTCTTCCCCAATGACAAAGCACAGAGCCAGAATGCATATAGAGTTTGATCCAAATCTCACTTACTCCCAGGACAACAGCATTGCAAGCGCAAAAGTTACTCCAGATTTCTATTGATGAAATTGAACTGGACCTTAGATTTTCTTCAGAGTACCATTAATGTTTTACATCTTAAGTACCATCTCTAAAGTCTGTAAATATGTCTTCTCTGTCCCAAGCTTAATCCCAAGACTAGTTTGTGTGAGATGAACTATGTGTTCTTGGATAATTCAACAACTGCATGGAATATATTTCTCCCAGGTTTATAGCACTTAAATAGGGCTGAGCATTTACTGTACCTCCCAGTCCAGAACGGAGGCCTGCCACTGAGCTATCTTGTCAATGTTCTCCAATCTCCACTTCCGCTCATTGATCTGTAGTCACGTTCCTCATGACAGCGAGAGCAGCAGCCACATACCTGTAGTCACTGTTGAACACAAAAGAAAAGTCCATGAAATGGAGCCAATCTCCGCTTCCGCTCATTGATCTGTAGAGTCACGTTCCTCATGACAGCGAGAGCAGCAGCCACATACCTGTAGTCACTGTTGAACACAAAAGAAAAGTCCATGAAATGGAGCCTGACGTGCAGCAGAAAGGCACAGGAGTCTATCATTAGTAGCAGCATAATCTCAACAACCTTGTAGAAAGAAATGCAGGCAGGATTTGCCACTCGTTACTAGGATATCATATTTTTTCCGTCAGCAATGTATTTTTGGATCATCACAAAAGAACAGCTCGCTTGAAACTGAAATTGGGTGTGTATGAGACAGGTATTTTTTCCGTCAGCAATGTGTTTTTGGATCATCACAAAAGAACAGCTCACTTGAAACTGAAATTGGGTGTGTATGAGACAGAGAAGCCAGCCAGCTCCTCAGCTGGCTTGCATCAGTGCCGTGAGTACACTCTAGCCTCTACCAACCCAACGTACAACAGTTGTGAACGTTGCTCTTTAAAGTCTTAAGGTGCTCAGCTAAAGAGCATGCTAAAAGAAAGTCTCAACATTTTTATAGCCTGTGTCTTTGGGCCTGGATTTTTCAATTTCTACAGCAAACATTAGAAAATATTTTTCAATTACACGCAAGGCCAGAGCGCCTTCCAAGCCATACGGTGACTCCAAGAGTGCCACAGAGCATTTATCCCATGGCATTCACTCTTACTGCAGACTTCAGGTGAACAAATCAAAGCAATTCTTTTTTTTTTTTTTTATTTCTTCCCCAGACAGGCCTGTGAGTGTAATAACAAAGAGTGAAAATAGCCTCCCGCCAGGGCCAGCAAAGATGATGATCAGTCTTTTCAAAAAGTGATGCTGAAATCAATGCTATTGATTTCCACCCTGTGCCTTCTTTTCCATTCCAAGGAACCTTAATGTTCATTTCAATCGGAAAGACAGACAAGGCCAGCTGCTGTAATGCCACCATAATATATTATTAACTTAAAGGTTGATATTGATTGCTGACTAATGAGAAAAACGACGATCTCAGGCAGCTGCAGGGGGAATGGCTTTATTGATTATTGCTAAGAATTGCACCGGTGACAGCTAAAATAGGGGTGAATGCTGTGAATTAGATCCATTTCCCCATGTGATCCAAACAGGATAAATATTAAGAAACAATGACAATATGATATACAACAGAATATTATTTGCTCTTTTGCCACCCTTTCTTGGATGAAATCTTGAGAGACGTTTTCAATTTTTATTCAATTCTTACATCAAAACTCTAGCTGAGGTTAAAAAAAGAAAAAAATCCTACAAATTCCAGAACGTCAGGACTGGTCCTTCAGCTAAGCAAAGGAGAGTAGAGGATGGGCTGTCTGACATATCTGTCACGATACACAATGAAGAAGTTCTTGTGCCTTCCTTTGTGGGGCCACCTCTATGGAGTGAGCACCTGGCTGCGTAAGGGAGAAACGGAGCTACGCCAGGGAGACCTTAGTCTGGTCTTCAAACGGTCCATGAGTTCTCGCAGGGAAATAGGAAAGTCACCATGGCCAGAAAGGATCTGTAGAGGTAGGGAGAGGTGTCAGGTTTAGAGACAAGTCACTAATAATCTCCTGGCAATTACGCTCACGCAAAGAAGGGAGGCTGGTGTCACTGCTAACACCCGTTAGCAGTGTCTCCTCTTTCTCATAACGTGTTCATATGCTTCATAACTCCAGTTCATTTCTGAAGCGGGAACGCTCAGGACACCAGCAAGCTGTGCTTAGGACCTTCATATATCTAATTCATATTAAGCTGGACTAAATCTTTAAGAGGTGAACAGATGTGGCTTTGTGAAAAATTCAAATGAGCCAATCTCAACACAATAAGCAATTGAAGGGAGCCAGGCTCTGAAAACACCCCCATGCCTGCCTCCATGCGGAGTGGGCCGGTGCCAATCAAGCTGGGTTTTATCTTGGTAATGCTAATTCACTAATTCTAGTGTTCTGTTTGAAGAGAAAACCCCATGCACATTTTTCTTTCACGTAGTAATGAAGAAAGAGTCATGACTGAACTTTTTGGGCTCCTAGCCCATGTCTGTGGCAGAGCTGGCAGAAACTTAGAAGAAAAAATAACAGAAGCAAAGCATTTGTCCAGTGAAATGATAGTACAATAGCATTAACTATGAAATTAAGGTAAATAAATTGTTTGTCAATTATATTTGGGCTGCAATGACCTCTTTCCAGTGCTCAAGCAGCACACAAGTCTAGACTCTTGCCAAATATCACATGCTAACTTGGGGGAGAGTGGTCAGGTTTCTGGTTTCAGCTCTGTTGTCCTGACCTGGCACAGGGAAGATCCATAGTCTACAAGCTCGATATTAATGAAGAGGAAGAGAAAACCAAAAAGAATATAATGTCCCACTGTTAGACGAAGCTAACATACTTGCTTTCATTGGGACCCCGGACCTTTCAGAGTTATGTCTTACTCTGTAAATGGTTCAATTGATTTAAACAGTATTTTCTACATATTAGATTCTAATCAGAGTGCCTAAGAGACTCCTATTCCAGCCAACGATGAGCCTGATTTCATTGTATTAGTCCACTCTGTAATTTTCTAGCTTCTGTTTCAGACTAGCAATCGAATTGCAAGCACTGTCAAGCTGCAAGTGCATGAGGACAACTCGCCACCTGATTAATGGGCCCAGCTGAAGCTCCCCAGTTGGCTTCTCAGTTTCTCTCGTTCATACCTGACCCTGACGGTACCCCAGCCTGCAGGTACCTGGCTTTTCCCCGTGTCTGATATTGTCACAACATGACATTCCCCAAAGATTATTTGCTTTTCCATTCTCAGGCATTGCTCATCTCAGCCCCGATCCCAAAGCCAGGATTACAGGAGCAGAAAGCGTTTGTATTTCAGGCAGGCAACCAGGGCAGCCCGGGTTTTCTGCACAGCCCCAGTGCGGAACCATCCGGTGGTAGGACACACTCTCTGCGCCTCACTTTCCCCATTCGTGGCATTAAGCTTGTCTGGGTTGCCTGGAGGATCGGTCCCTCCCAGGCTCTTTGAACGCGTGAATCGGAGGAGCTAGACCATAGCGAAGCATAGTATAAGCCACCCCATTTCTGCGTTATAACGCCGTTCCTCCATGAGCCAATAAACTCTCCAGGGTATGTCTCCGCTAGCAGAAACACGTCACGCTCCAGGGCTGAGGTAAGGCACAGGTCTTTGGCTGGCTCTCCATGCAGGCATGAGTTTCATATCGGCACTGTGTTACAGCTGCAGGGGGTTTACTCTTTACTAATGCAAGGCAAGCACATATAATCCTGCTTTCCCTCTTCAGAAAACGAAGCAGCAAGAGAAATAAAGTGTCCATGGCTGCATCCTACCACTGACACAATCCAGTAAAAAAGAGCTTTCATTCTGAATCAACTAATTGTTGCTTAACCACAGGAAAGGTCCGAGTCTCCTCAGAATATAACTATATCTGATTACTTAACAACATGTTGATTTTAAAACATCCCAAAGGAAAGAGAAATGTACTCCCAAAATAATTCAACCCTTGTGTAATCACACTGTCCACATCCCTTTTGGTATTGACACCAAATAACAGAGAGAAGGTCATTTTAAACACAGACCTCTTCTCTCTGAGGCTGCTTATGTCTTCCCATTGTAAAGCTGCATCTGAATTCACACTCTAAGTACTGTGGGGACATCACATGGCTGGTAAGGAAAAAAAAAAGCCACAACATTTGGGATCCTAGAGCTGGTTTCTGATACCCAAATGTTCCCATGAGTCCACTCCAAGTTTGGTTTGGTCTCGTTATGAGGGGAAAACCAGAAATTGGATCTGGAGCCAAACACATGTGCAAACTGGTGATTTTGAACTGGGCATTCAGCTAGTATGAATCAAACTTGTGAATGGGGTCAAAGCAAATCAATGCATCTCTCTGCTCATATCACGCCTCGCTGCACTTTTAGAGCTGGGTTTGGGGAAAACCAAAAATATCAAACACTTGCAGAAGTTTCTGAAAGATCTGTGGTCTTTTTTGTTCTCTGAAGCACTTCCTCTTAAATGGGTTTTGGAAAAAGAAAAGTGGCAAGGCAGGAGTAGATCTACTCTTAAGGGGCCCGATTCTTCATTCAGCTTATTTTTATAGCAGTATATCACAAGTGATATCATAGGTACTACGCTTCATTTACATTAGGTCAGGGAGTAACGTTGATTGCCCTCAGCAGCAGCAAAAGAGATCCTGGAAATTTTGGGAAGTAATCAGAC
>NW_010549685.1:0-17796 GCF_000687285.1 Phaethon lepturus
GGTTGTCCTGCATGTGCCCTGTGAGCACTCTTAAGACAAACCCCTCCATGATCTTCCCTGGTACAGAGGTCAGGCTGACAGGCCTGTAGTTCCCAGGATCCTCCTTCCGGCCTTTCTTGTAAATGAGAGTCACACTGGCAAGCCTCCAGTCTTCTGGGACCTCCCCTGTTAACCACGACTGCTGAAAAATGATGGAGAGTGGCTTTTTTTTTTCCTCGAGTGGCTTGGCAAGCTCCTCCGCCAGCTCTCTCAGTACTCTTGGGTGGATCCCGTCAGGCCCCATAGACTTATGTGTGTCCAGGTGGCTTAACAGGTCCTTAACTGCTTCCTCCTGGATTATGGGCGAGTTATTGTGCTCTCCATCCCCATCTTCCAGCTCAGGGGGCTGAGTACCCTGCGGATACCTGGACTGGCTATTAAAGACTGAGGCAAAGAAGGCATTAAGTACCTCAGCCTTGTCCTCATCCTTGGAGACAATGTTCCCCACCATATCTGGTAAGGGATGTACCTATTTAGAGTTGTAATAGATGGAAAACATCATCTTTTTCTGTCACTTGCCAGCTACATATCAGACTGAAGTGAGAGAAAAAGAAACCACTTACTGACAAGGTGAAAAAGAAAGGGAAGACCGGGCGAAAACATGCATATATCCAGTGAATGCCACGACACTCTGTCTAAAGACCTAATCTACATCAGGTAATTGTCTGAGACAGATAACACCCTCTCAGTTCAGAGTAACAGAGGGAAATACAACTGTTATTAGTAAAACTATTGCTTATCCTTCTGTGTTCCAGCAAAAAATAGAATACGACCAATGAAATAGAACACTGAGAAAACTGGAGAAAAGTAGTTGTCTTCTCCCATTTTCTCAACAGGGAAGTGAGGCTTTGTGAGTTTACACTGGGGACATGGGCAAAAGAAACCTGTGACACCTCTGAAAAAGATCAGCTACAAGACCTCCAATTATTATCATGTCTGAACCTTGAAGTATTTTGTATCTCCTCTGGCCTCCACTGTTTGCCACTTTGCCAGCATTCACAGAACCTTGTAGATAAGTAAAAACTGTATAAGGTTCATCAGATGCTTCCTTATGCTATCTTAGTTTGAATTCTTTCCTGTTAATATCATACCATTTCTGCTGAAACTTTCATTGATATTCATTGTTGCAGCTGATAAGTAGTAGGAAATGAGACTAGAAAAAAAATGACATGTGATAAACGGCTCAGAATTACTTGTCACAAGCATTTGGGTTTTATTTTGTTTTGCCTTGGTTTGAGATTCATATGTTATGCAGGAAAAGCAGAATTTATGTTTTTCCCTGTTCTTGAGTTTTGTCTTTGTGTTGGGTACAGCAGTTACTTGCTGTTCCTTTGTGAAATAAAAGGGAGTTGTAATACAATTTATAAATTTATATAAATGTTTAAAGGTTTAGAACATCAGTTACAAAATATTGTGCTTCATCACAGTTCACTGAAGCTGATTGATTTAAAAAAAAAGATGAAATTTAACTATTGAATTCTCAGTGATTTTTTTGATCTGAGTAAAATCAACTTCAATTTGTGATCGTTTCCTTAATTTTTGTTTGTCTAACAAATTAGAATTTTTTCCCCTAAATATTCCCATTTCAAATTCCAGTTTGGAAATGAAAGTCTCATTACATCCTTCTACATTATTCAATCTGATAACAAAGACAATTTTAGTGCTTACACTGCCCTATGACTCTGTGTGTAACCTTTCCAAATCCTGCCCTTGGGTGTAATGCAGAGAGGCCATTGTTTGCATGGTTTAAAAATTCTGCTGCTGACAAATGAATCAGACAGAGACTTGGTTATGCTGTGAGAGTTGTTTTGTTTCTACAGTTCTAACAGGAGCGGGAAGACTAAATAACTTTTATTTTTGTTGTCAGTTACATGAAAAGATTGAATCTGTTGACAATTAAATAAAAGTGTTTACATGTTTAGTAAGGGTTGCATTTTGAGATTTAATACAGAATGCATCTTGGAGATAAAGGTGCAGGTGTTCCTATTATTTTACTTGGTATTTACAACAGGTTTAGGGATTTCCTGAATAACAGAGAAAACTTTAAGTAACAAAATAATTACACCAAATTTTCCATGTTTCTTAAAGTGTGAACAGGTTTCTAAGCGCAGTTGACAGAAAGAGGGGGTAGATAACGAAGATTAGATTCTTCCAGGATTTGAACTCCAGGTGAATTCTGTTTTCTTTTCCAAAGAATTCCAGTCTATAGTAGCGTATTTTAGTTTCTTTACAATATTTCATTAAGTTTTGCACTGTATGTGTAAATTATTCTACTTTCAGAGCTGGATATGTACTCAATAGATGGCTACTGTGACATGGTTTCATTTTCTCTAAACTCTGACCTGCTCAAGATGACCACCAGTCAAAACAGAGCTTGTATAAACAGTTCCATTGGGAATAACTGTGAATAGACTGAAAATGTCAGGGTTGCAAATCATAGTCATGTGTGTTTGAGTGCCTTGTGACAATAGATAGAAGTAAGTGTAGTAGGTGTTAAAAGGTAACAACAATACCAGAGATATCTCCTAGGTCTTTCTCTTGAATAATGTTTACATATTCTAACAAATGTCTCCGTTTTTCTCCAACCCATAGGAGAAGTTGAGTTTGAGCACTAACCTTGAAAAGTACTGTAAAATTGTCCATCCAGTTGAATAATCTAGACAAGTACTTACTGCTGTAGCTCCTATATATTTTATCTGGTTAATTCAATACATGTTTTTAAAAAGCAAATATTTGAAAATATACAAATGTCTTCGTTATTGCTAAGATTCTTGGACATCCAGAAAGTCAAGATGTAAGGTTTGGGATTTTTTCTAAATTAAAATTTATATGAAAGTTTTCCTTGTAAGTTTCAAGACCATAAAAAGTATTCAGGACATTCTAGGTAATAGATACAGTACCTACCTTTTTCCCTGTGGCAAATTAAAATACAAATCTGTTAAATTGCAAACTGTCTTCCAGATTCATAGCTAATTAACTCTCAAGGATATGTCCAGCTGCCAACACCTAGTACAAATTTTGCGAGTGGAAACTTTCAAAATATGTTTTTATTTTTCTTGTGCTGTTGCTTATTGTATAGATGCAATCAGTGTAAGTTAGCAAAAGCATGTTTTATACACAGTAGGAGGGAGAAAATAGGATTCTGAAATGCTAAGTGGAAACAGGTGAACAAATTCTGTTAGGAAATTAAAACCAAAAAAATTGTACTTTTCATTCCCATGTATCCTGCACCATGTATTTATCGCATTCCCTTGAAGTACCTATCAAAGCTTTAACTGCCCCCCAAAAAATAACTAACCCTGAATTTATTTTGAAATGAAAAAGTGAAGTTTAGTTTTAAATTAGTTCCGATTCTGAAAAGAACAGTACAAATTTTCACAAGATCAAAGACCTGATTTCTGTCTTCTTTAGGCATGCCAAATGTTAACTGGTATGCACATAGTGCGAGAGTAAAGCCAAGTCCTTAATCTCCTAAAGGTTCCTGGGAGATTATGTATACAATTTTCCTTAACCTTAGCCGTTTTAATTTTGTCCCTCCCAGTAGCTGAGTTATTTGTGGAAGTGAGTGTGAGGTCTCTTTACTCCCCAGTCTATAGTTTGAGATGATTAGCTGCCCAGGAAAAACATTCATAAGTAATCTCAATTGATTTTCAACAATCATAGGGAAAAAAAATACTAACAATATCACACAGAATATGAGATATTAGCAGATGATATAATCACGTCATTTTCCCCACGTTTTGAAAACTTTTTTTGAAGTTAATTCGGATTGTAGCTACTTTTTTTCCACCACTCCTCTCTCACTGAAGTGTAACAGGCTTTTTCCTTAACGGTTGATATAAACACAGTTGTTCTGTCTGATTGGTACAAGCACTATGTGCCTTTTGCTGCATTTAACATGTGCGTGTTCTTTCCCTCCTGAGAAGAATACATGCTGCATGTAACATTTTCATACTGTTTTGCTTCAAACTTGTCTTAACAATAATATTAATTTCATCCATTAATGCATATTTTAAATTTTGTTTATTCATTTAAATTGTGTGGCTACACTTCTGATGTTCACTAAAACACCCTTATTTTCAAAAAAGGCAGAGAAACTTAATTATGTGTTTCATTGGTACCACTGCATTGGTAATGCCTCAGTTAAGCCTAGCCAAACAAATATAGAAGGGATGCTATTTGGCAATACATACGACAAAGCTAATGTATTTTATCTCCTTTTACCAAGGAAGTAAAAAATTATTTCAGAATCAGATAAGCAGATTTCAGTCATTCAAGGAGTAGAATAGTCTTCTAATTGCAATGGTGAGGGCAAGGAATTAAATATTTTTAGGATGTAACTTGAAAAATTCATAGAAAACAGTGCATATAAGTTAAAAGGAAAATGCCCAAAGATTAGTTACATTTGGGATATTTTCACTGTGTTGTTACACTGAATAGTTCTTGACTGATCTGCATTACATTCACAAACTATTAAGCCTGTTCTTCAAAACTTTTATTGGTTGCTCTGTGGAGAAAGAAGGAAATCTCCTTTCCTTGATCCACAGTGAGGTTTCTGGTTTTATTTTCATCTCTTCTCAGGTACTCACTATTGATTACATCTATGTATTCTTTATTAGGCCTCTTACGTTCAGTTCTCAAAATTAAATTGGAAGCTAATACGAGATTTGTAGAAGCAAAGTGGATTCTTTCCCCTTCTCATATTCTAGTCATAGATCAGGTTTTCTGTCTTCTGGGCATAAAGGATAGCCCTCTTCCTATACTATTTGAGTTTTCACCTTTTCCATTACACTTGTGCCTTTTACAGTTTTTTGTTATATATTAGGTATTTTCATCTTAGCTGCTGATTTAAGAATTAAGTACAGCATACTTCAGCTGTTCTGACTGCTGAGAATATATCAAAAAATACTGTGAGACATATAGCAGAAATAAATAGAAGACTTAATTTTTAATCTATCATCTTCTTTCCTTTTTTCCTTCTTATTCCACATTTATGAACAAAAGCTATTCCATGAAAACTAGTAATATATTTGTGAATGCAAAGGTTCAGAGTGCTGGGAACCTACCAGGTTAATGTTAATAGCTATTGTAGAAAAGCTTTCAATTTAATTAACCACTGCAAAGTGGTTTATATGCTGAGATATGTAAGAAAATAAATTATTTTGCAGTAATGGTAGAATACCAACATGCTAATATTCACCCAGGAAATCTTTAGCTGTTACATGTGTTTAGGTAGGTAAAAAGTTGTCAATTCAGCTATAGAGGATAAACCCCTAGTAATTCTTCTTTTTACATTAAGCATTTACTTCCAATAGAAGAATTATAAAGTATTTTCAGACATGAAATAAAGCCAGTGAATGAAGAGCATCAGATAAATTTTCCATTGTATTCCTCTAGCAAAATAAGCATTTCCTCCATAATTTCTTCCTTGTTGTCTCTCATCAACAATGCCTTTTGAATTTTAGAAATTTTGTAATCATGCATAGAATAGAATAGAATAGAATAGAATAGAATAGAATAGAATAGAATAGAATAGAATAGAATAGAATAGAATAGAATAGAATAGAATAGAACAAAACAGAACGGAACGGAACGGAACGGAACGGAACAGCTCAGCTTCAAGGGACCTACAAGGATTATCTAGTCCAAGTGCCTGAACAACTTCACAGCTGAACAGAAGTTGAAGCATGTTCTTAAGGGCATTGTCCAAATGCCTCTCAAACACTGACAGGGTTGGGGCATCAACCACCTCTCTAGGAAGCCTGTTCCAGTGTTTGAGCACCCTCTCGGTACAGAAATGCTTCCTCATTCCAGCCTCCACCTCCCCTGACTGATGCAGCTTTGAACCATTCCCATGCTTCCTGTCACTGGATACCAGGGAGAAGAGATCGGCATCTCCCTCTCCACTTGCCCTCCTCAGGAAGCTGTAGAGAGCAACGAGGTTTCCCCACAGCCGCCTTTGCTCTGAACCAGGCAAACCTTAGCCGCTCCCTAGAAGACATGCCTCCCAGCCCTTTGATCAACTTCCTTGCCCTCCTCTGGATGCGTTCAAGGACCTTCACATCCTTCATAAATGATGGGGCCCAGAACTGCACACAGTATTCAGGGAGAGGCCACACCAACGCTGAATACAGCTGAATACAGATAATAACTTTTTTCGACCGACTGTGTATAGTGTGATGCACCCCAGGATGTGGGCTGTGCTCTTGGCTGCCAGGGCACACTGCTGACTCATATTGAGCCTGCTGTTGACCAGCACCCCCAGATGCTTTTCTGTAGGGCTGCTTTCCAGCCACTCCTCTCCCAATTTATACTTGTGCCTGCCATTACTCCATCCCAGGTGCAGAATCCAGCATTTTGACTTGTTGAATTTCATCCCATTAATCATAGTCCAGTGCTCCAGTCTATCTAGATCCCTCTGCAAGGCCTTCTGTCCCTCAAAAGAGTCAACAGCACTTCCCAGTTTAGTATCATCAGCAAACTTGTTAATGGTACATTCAAATCCCACATCCAGATCATTGATAGATATATTGAACAGAACTGGCCCTAGAATTGAATCCTGAGGAACACTGCTGGTGGCTGGTGCCAGCCCGATGTGGCCCCATTCACTACAAACTTTGAGCTCTGACCTACAGTCAGTTCTTCACCCAGTGCATCATAAACCTGCTCATCCCATATCAGACAATTTATCCAGAAGGATGCTCTGAGGGACAGTATCAAAAGCCTTACTAAAATCACATCACATTACATACATCACATTTTTAATAGTAATGACCTTTGTTCTTTGCAAAGTGCCCTCCTTCTTTCTTTTTTCATAGCTTCGCAGCTATAGTCCAGGTTCTATTGGTATTTTGCCAGAAAACCCTTTTTTTTCAGAATAAAATAACATAGAGAACCTAATTATCTGAAGTTCAGTATCCAGTCACATTTCTGAGTTGAAGGTTTCTTTCTTTTTGTTCTGCTTGCCATTTTAAAAAGATATATCACAGAATCACAGAATCACAGAAACACTAGGTTGGAAAGGACCTTCAAGATCATCAAGTCCAACCATTAATCCAGCGCCACCATGTCCCCTAGACCACTGCCTGAAGCGCCACATCCACACGTTTCTTGAACACTTTTTCTTTTTTATATATATATATTAAAATGTAAAGAGCACTTTTGCATGGGCTTTTGGGAAATTTGTAATCTTAATATTTCTAATGCTGTTCTTATGTATTGTTGAGATACAAAAAGAAAGAAAACACTAACACTAACATTTGCTGGGATCTTATTTTAGGTAGTTTTAGAAAGTAATGCATTGTGCCCATTTTACTGTTCTAACGTGCTGAGAGTGAATTTGACCTCATCTAGAGCCCCAAAACTGAGATGTATCTGCACTTATACTGGTGTTACTTGCAACCACAGGACTGGACATGCTTACTAAATGCTCAGACTTACATTAAGCTATAGCAGAAACATATTGTCAAAATATCTGCACTTGCCTTCAGCCCACAGTTCTTTGCAATTAATTCTATCCAGTTTCTGTACCTAAAAGTCAGTCAGAATCTTTATGATACTTGATCCCACAGAAGTAGTTCTAGTTTTTTCTATACAACTGACAGAGCTCAGAGCAGATATTTTGCACACAGGAATGAGGCTTTGTGAACCATACCCAAGTAGGCATCTACCTAATTAATGCTTCATACTAGCCAAGGAAACAACTAAGAGAGAAAAAAATAAATGAAAGCTTATTTGGAGAGTAGTCAAGTCTAAGTCAATTGGGGTATATTTCAGGTATGCCAGGGTGTAGCCATGGATGTACTGTGAAACAACTATCCAAACCTGAAATCACACCACAAGTTACAAGTTCCTTTAATGTCTTTGAGATGTACTCAAGGGAGATTTCTGGTAAAGATGCTGCTTGCCATTACTTCTAGCCAGGACCTGAAGAAAAGGAAACATAAAGCAATGATAATCTATAACTAACAGCATTAAATGAATGAGGGTGCACAGCCCAAGGTGAGATCTAAGGATCGCCCAGATGCCTCTGTAGTTGCCCACAAGACTATAAAGGGACATCAGGTGTATTATCCGTAATGAGCAGTATTATTTACAAAAGTTAGATCTCTTAATTTAAGCAGTGCCTATGTTTGGACATATAATTTTAGTTGTATGAATAATGCCTAAAAAAGAGTTGTTTTATTTGACCTGGCTGAAAAATACAGGCATTGCAACTGCAGAACGAACAGTTACCATGCTGTGATTTTTCACCATGCCATACAGGTATTGGAGGAAAAAGTTTAGAAGTTACAGGAAATGGTGCAATGAGACAATCTGTGTTTCCCAATCTATGTGCCCCAATAATTAAGCAAAGATGCTGCAACAGCTAAATGAAGCTTACTTTGTTCATACAAAAATTATAGCAAACATTATTTCAAAATACACTCTCTATATAAGATTTTTTTAAATAAAATCAAGTTACCTGTCTATATTTGTTTTTTCCTCTGAAGTCCAACAAATTGCATAAACATTACAGTTTATATTTATGCATAGTTTATACGTGTAAACATAGGATTGCATACAGAATATATATAGTACTACATTATTTCTTTCTGCAGGGCAATTTCTCCAGTCACAGAATCACAGAATCATTAAGGTTGGAAAAGACCTTTAAGATCATCAAGTCCAACCATCAACCCAACACCACCATGCCCACGAAACCATGTCCTGAAGTGCCACGTCTACACTTCTTTTGAACACCTCCAGTGATGGTGACTCCACCATCTCCCTGGGCAGCCTGTTCCAATGTTTGACCACTCTCTCTGTAAAGAAATTTTTCCTAATATCTAATCTAAACCTCCCCTGGTGGAACTTGAGGACATTTGCTCTCATCCTATTGCTCTTTCAATGAATGACTAAAAAGGCTAAAGGATTGAGATAACCAACTTGTCCAGAAACAAAATATAAATATGGCAAAAGTTAGGCAACAGGAAGGCATTCTACTTACTCCAATTATGCTATTGAGTCCAACATTATGCAAGATAATTCAGAGACTGATAATAATTTATATTCACATAATAGCTTTCAGTCTAACAAAGATCAAAAATTCTGTTTAGTTCCTTGGGCTATAATATAAGCAATATATTACAAAAATAAATAAATTTTGCATTATTCCAAAATAATTATTCATTAGAAGTTCAAGCAGGAATATCTTATACAAAAATTAATCAGACATCAAGATATAGAAAATACTGAATATATTTTAATGATGATGTATATCAACAATTGTTTTATTTAATCCTGCCTATCTGGAAAGACAAAAATACCATAGAAGTTTTCATGATATTTAATAACTCAAGAGAAAGCGTCTCTGATTTCAGCAGAAATTGAATATGACACTATCTTTATGATATAGATACAAAGAAAGAATTACTGGTACTTTGCACTGCTCAGGAACAGTTCTGAGGAACTTGAATACGTATGTGCAAGTGCCTGATATATACATGAACTGGATTTCTTGATCATGGTCAGACTTGTATATGTGCATATATATATGTGTATATATATGTATATATGTGTATATATGTATATATACATATATATGCATATGTTCATATTTATATGTATATATGCTTCATATATATATACATATGCGTTACAAAAAAAATGGAAACATGAAGTGTTTAAGGAATGTCTTCTCTTGGTTTACACCTGCATACCTCAGCTATGCATATAAATGAGTTAGTACTGTAATTCACAGAGGTCGTAATCTCTGGATGGTGGCTGCTGTCTCAGTTTAGTACAGCAACATTCTGGGACTTCTAAATGTGTTCTGCAGGAACCTCTTGACTTCCTCTTTGATGAGTCAGTTCAGGCTAAATCACAAATCTTACTGAGCTGTTCTTCAGTCATACTAAGTGGCTTCCAAGCAATGCCTCCAGAATTCCTGCAGAAAATACTTGTTTTTAAGAGGCAAACATAAAGAATATATTCAAACATAAAGAATATGAAAGGTTACTTACTACTTAAAAAAAAAATTGATGTAAGAGCTAGGCAGATTTTGCAACATACTTTACATTAAACAATAGTTTAGCATAATCCAGATTTGAACTAACATAGAAATATATGTTACACTTTGACTACAGTCTTTTTTAAAGTTCAGTGTTTGTCCGGTTTCACTAAAGAAACCACAGTATATAATACCAACTACAATTACAAGCACAAAATTCAAATGAAATTTTGAATTAGCTAATTCTGATCCAGTTACATGATTGCCTAAGGATAACTTTGCTGGGAGGATCTCAACTACAACATGTGGAAAGTAGAATAAAAAGTGTTTGAAAATTTTCCATTACCCATCTTGAGATTAAGAACTTGTATATTTTTGCTTCCATTCTTATAGTCAGACTTGTAAAAATGAGAAAGAATTATAAACTAAAGCATTTTTTATAAGTGAAATAAGGCGGGGGGGAAAGAGGAATCATCAGCACAATTCGGTACACAATCCTTTCAGAAGCATTATGATATAATTAGTTTATATGACAAAATAAAATAATTTTTAAAGATTTTGCAACAATCAGCTTAGTTTTATTTTTACATCAAAGAGAAAATACCTTTCTGTCTCAAATGTCCAAATAAATGTCCAAATAAACCAAAATATCCTAGTAATTCAAGTATCATAATCCATTATTCATAATGTTTCTACAACCAAAGATAAACTAAAGGTTACTAACCTTTTTTCCATACTAAAAAGGTAAAAATAGAGAATGAAAATCATTGTCCCAAAAGACATGGTTCTTCAGGTCAGACATACTACACTGGGGAAGCTCAAAATATATAAAATTAACACCAGAAAATGTTTTAGAAACATTATAAAGCAGTCTGAAATCAAACTGTACATTCATCTTGTCAGATCTTTGTATCACAACACAAGAACTGCCGTGCTAAATTGGACTGAAAGTTCATTTAGAACTATAGTGAGCAGAAGTTGAGGTTTAGGAAAAGAATATGGAAATGTCACTCTACTTCCTGTAGTACTGCAATATTACATCTGACCACTTTTTCCCTGGTTTTCATGATTTTATACACAGCTCTATCTTGTCATAGTAATTTGTTTTCTAAACCGGAGAGCTCTTGTCTTTTTTGTCTCTTCTCATTCAAAAATGAAAGCCAGGAGCTTTCACCCAATTGAGTCTTAATCAACCAACAAATAGAAAATTGCCCACTGGTATAGAAGAATGAGAACTACCTGGAGAAGATTGCAAAAGGAATGTGCTGTATGGATTTATATTGATACATACCACTATAAATCCACTATATACCACCACAAAAAACATGGGTTTTGTTTCTTCCTTTCCTATTAATTTTTGAACATCTATCTGATATTTTGCAAATCTAAGCACAACTGCTCAAATCTTTCCTGAATACCAATAGCTAGTGTAGATCCTATGATTTCATATTACTTAGATTTTAATTACTTTAGGCATTTAATCCCCTGCTCAATCACCATTAAAATATCTTTCATAAACTTTCATACTGAATTATAGTTCCTATTTCCTTTAAAAACACCATTTCAATAAACTTGGTAACCATCATACACTTTCCCAGATCACTCACTTAGGAATATGTTCAATAGCATTGATTCCCATGGATCTCTCCATAATGGTAAGAGCAACCATCTTTTCCAGCTACATTTTTTTCTTCTTTAACCACTTATTAATGGTTACAGAAAGATTTTCTCCCTTGTCCCGTGGCATCCTGTTTTACAGATGGTCTTTCTCAAATGTATTTCGCAAAACCAAGAAGATATATCAAACATTATCTTTGCTTACCTCCTTTGTAGAGAATTACGGTACCTTTGTGGAACATCACTAGAGAACCTGTGTTGTGTTCCTACTACATCATGTTTACTCGTTTATGCTTAATCATAACTTCAACAGTTTGCTGAGTGCAGATATAGACCTTCCATTTTATAGTTCTCCAAAGCCCTTTTAAAAAATTTGTATCATCTCATTTGCCATTTTCAACTCCTCCAGTAGAAAGGACATTTAAAGTGATAAATTACACACTATAGTTAACAGCTCAGCACTTTCATATTTCATTTTCCTTAGAACTCTATGTGAATACCATCTGTTTCTGGAATTTTGCTTCTATTCATTTTATTAATTTGATTGAAAACTCTTTTAGTAACATTTTATCTGAGACAGTTCCTGACTACTGACTTCTGTTAGAAAAAGCTTTCATGTGTGACCCTCCTAAGCTCTTGCACAGGGTGGTAGTTAATTCCTTTTGGTTTTGTCCTATGGCCTCATTTTGCTCAGGCACCCCTTATAACATTAATCTTTGACCATACAGAATTGTCATGGTTTAACCTCAGCCAGCAGCTAAGCATCATGTAGCCGCTCACTCACTCCTCTCTGCCCCCACAGTGGGATGGGGAGGACAATCAAAAAAAAAAGTAGAATTCATGGGTTGAGATAGAGACAGTTTAATAGGACAGCAAGGGTAGAGAAAATATTAATATTAATATTAGAATATAAAATAGAAGTGATGCACAATACAATTGCTTACCACCTGCTGACTGATGCCCAGACAGCTCCCAAGCCACAGTGACCCAAGCCAACTCCCCCCAGTTTATATACTGAGTATGACATTGTATAGTATAGAATACCCCTTTGGCCAGTTTGGGGCAGCTGTTCTGACTCTGTCCCCTCCCAGCTTCTTGCTGGCAGGGGCTGAGAAGCCAAAAAATCCTTTAATAATGTAAGCATTACTTAGCAACAACTAAAATATCAGTGTGTTATCAACATCATTCTTATACTAAATCCAAAACATGGCACTACACCAGCTACTAGGAAGAAAGCTAACTCTATCCCAGCCAAAACCAGTACAAGAACTTTGGAAGGGTTCTTGTTTCTGGCATTGGAATTTGTTTGAATACATTATTATGAGGGTTAAACATTTTCCTAGAACAAGGTGTTCTTCAAAGTCTTGTTTCAGCTGTTGTAGTACAACACAATTTATACTTAAGTTACAGTTAAGTTACAGTTTCATTATTTGTATACAATTTCTCTTTCTTAAAATAAGACTTGTAACTTCTAATGGTCTCTCTCAATTTGTACTTAGCCATGCCAGCTTTTTGGTGTCATTTATAAAAGATTTTTTTTTAAATAAGTATACTTTTTGACTAAATTTCTTATACAGTAGTAACATTTTCAATATAAGCATTTTATCTCACAAGAGTTTCATCTTTTTGGCTTTTTGTTCTGTTTTCTTTATCTTTACAAGAATGTTATTTTTGATGTGTCAATATATTAGATTTTTTTTTCCTATTTTTTACTTCTTCACTCCCACACATATGCTGAACACATGATGGTAAATTTTCAGGTTACATTTTTACTAATCTTGTCTTGATCCAGCTGTTGTACATTGATTGAGACTACCTCATCTCTTTTTATTTTCCAATCATTTGTTTTAAGATGAGATCATTTTAGAAGATATGCCTTAAAAATGTTGTTTGTGTATAGTGCTGATTCTGACATAAGTCTTCATGAGAATAACTGAATTTTTCTTAGCGTTTTCTGTTCTCACAGCTTTTCTGATTTGTCTTAATATGCCACAGACTGGGTCACTATTCTGTCTAGCTAGTATTTCTCTTTTTGTGTCTATATTTTCACATAGCACCATGATCCATCAATATTCCTTCATCATTTTTATCTACTAAAAATTGTAGCAAGGACCTCCAAGAGTGTAGGCATAGGTTGATATCAGAGGCCTTGAAAGTACTGGGACTCAAGGCTATAAACACAAATCACAAATGGTCAATAGCTGGTCACTAACAGATTTCAGCCTCGAGAATCAGGGTGGATTTATTTCAAAGCACCTGAAAAAGAAAAAAACTGGCATATGGATTCAGTAAAAAAACCAAACCAAACAAAACAGACATTAAAAAAACACAGAGCAGATAGCAAGAGGGTAGAAAAGACAATCAAATGTACAAGAATGGAAACAAAGCAAAAATAGAGAGGAACTGCTCCCACACCAGACTGCCAGCCCACTCGGGATAGTGTGTCTCATCGATATCGCTGCTTATCCACTGCAGGTCCTCCCTCTACTCTGGCTGAAAAAGGGCACCTCTTTTTGTTTTGTGATTCACCACATTTTGTTACTGCAGTTGTTCGAATACCTGTCTGTAGTCAGTCTAGATCTGGTTATCTACTCTTATATGCCATGTTTATATGGAACTTTCACTACTTTATGCCGTTCCCCCCCAGAGTTTTATTCACCTTTAGCTCATTTTCTTTGGAGGCAGAGGTTGCTGACTTCACTTGTACAGAGTACATCATTTAGCTCTTTGCATTCTTGCATGTTTGTTAGGTTTTATCTTGTCTTTAGCTTAAGTCTATGGAAATAGTTTTGCAGGTTTGTGTTGTTTTTATTTTAGCCTCCATCAATAGAGATTTATTGTGATTTAGATAAAGCATTTATTTCCAAATGCTGTACTTATTCCAAAGTCCTTGCCTTATTTGCTGCTTCTAATTCTTCCTCATATTTATATTTTCTGTCTCTGTACACATTAATGCAAATATTTCAGAAAAAACCTTCCCATTCAGTAACTTACATGTTCTTTAATATCTATTTTCTTTTCATACATATGCATTAATGTCCAGGAATACAATGATCAAAATTTCCCAACTATTTAAATTCTACCATTCCACATTGCAAAAGTCACTATAATTACACACATATACACCTAGAAACAAAATCCTTCAGAGTGACACATCTTATCTTCTTGATATCAATGATACCCTGAAGGGGTACCCACAACACAGGAATATGTAACCATTATCTATCAGGAGCAACCTTCTTGCAAACGTGATGCTTGGCAGACTGTGCTGCAGCTGAGCTGCTCAAGGGAAGGATGTGTAACCTAGGGGTAGATCTAACATCCTAATCCTCAGGTTACTATTCCACATCGCTAACGATCATTCCACATTCACTTCATACCATATATTCACTCCAGGCTATAGCATATTTTTCTCCTAAAAGTAGACAGAAAGAATAAAGACCTACAATAAACCTGCTAGATATTTTACTATGGTACTAAATGGAACAGCTATTATTTTTCCCCATAATACCAAGAATTTTTTTTTCTGTTCCGAAGGAAGGAACATAAAGTTGCTACTAGATATTTTCTTTCTCTGTCCTTTAGAGGTACTCCTTTCAAGTGAATCTCCAAAGCATCTGTCAAACACAATGGTCATTTGACATCATCTTTAGAGAAGTTCACATATACATAAATGAAATAAGTTGTGCATAAACTCTGCATTTCTCAACTTTCTTTCACACAGTCTTACCTTTCATCTTCTAGGAATAATAATTTATGTCTAAATGAATAGATTATGCATTCTATCATTACAATCAATATAGCTATGGCATGCACATCATTATGTGAGATATGACGGAATATTGTAGGTAGGAGGTGTTCTTCTAAACAGAAATACTTAAGTCACTTTTGTATAAGACTTCAAAACTATAACAGTTCAAATGTATGTTATCTACACCAATTTTTAAGCACATTTCAGTTGCTAATCATTTAAGTATCTCTGCTTGCTTTTATTGCCATTGTGCATCCGCCCTGATCCTTATAACAACATTATAGAGATTTGCTAATATTAGTTTATATACTGTCATTGTGCTGGCATCATTTACATGTTAATTATATTCTTTAAAAAATACAAGCTGTCTGTTTTGCATGTAAATATGGTAATGAATCATTCATTTTAGGAGTAACCTAATCTTATTAATAATTCAGGAAATCCAGTACAGTATTTGAAACATAGACCAGGAACAATCAGCAACCAATAAAGATTCTCACAAAAGTAGATTATAAGCAGATAGCTGTTTCTTTTTCTAGAAGCTATATGACTTTAGTTGCCACATTCTCTGAGAAGATCACAGCCAATAATAGGCATTATACACAAAAAATCTAGAGAGAATATGAAACAATACTTTAATTCCAACAAAATAAACTAACAT
Organism: Phaethon lepturus; assembly: GCF_000687285.1. NCBI lineage: Eukaryota > Metazoa > Chordata > Aves > Phaethontiformes > Phaethontidae > Phaethon > Phaethon lepturus. The sequence continues at coordinate 16,060 of NW_010549685.1, forward strand.
AAGATGAAACATAACAGTCATAAGATTAAGTATTCACTTACTCAGATCTGAAAGATTGCTGAATTGAAGTTGAAAGTTCCATGTTAGCTTTGTGCCCTAGTTCCTACTTTTATAAAAAATAATATATACATAAGAAATGCAATGTATTGCAGACCTCTGTAAATATAACACCTATCATGGTGGCATCTTATCGGGTAATTTGGCATTTTCAAAATTAAAAATATAGAACACGGGATTTACAGAATTTCAGTATCATTTATATTGATACTTTGTTACTTAAAACTCTTCAGACATATTATGAGTCTATACTATCAAGGGTTAGAAAAAACTTTGAATTAAAATATTCTTTACTTCTGTATTCTTTTAACTTTCTTTTTTTTTTCCCAATATATTTATTTATTTTATTTACATATTTATTCTGGAATCTAGGGTGGAGGACAAATTGTTTAACCATACAGTAACATGTACTTGCATACAAAAGTATTTGGTTTATTGGTAAAAAAAAATGACAAAGTCCAAGTCACTAGTAGTTCCTCCAACAGCTGATACTGGCCTGTCTTTACCTCCTCAGTCTTTGTGACTTTCAGTCAGCTTTTACTAACACTTTCATATCAAGATACTTTAAATGATCACAATTTAAATATTGCAGTATGATATTTCAACCTCCTACCTCACTTTTACAGTCTTCTGAGCATTCTTTCCACTGTTTCCAAGCATGCATCTGTGTCAAACTTTTCATCACCTAAGAGACAGGCAAACTCCTCTTTTGTGATGTTGCAGACTTCGAGCGCCTTCAGAGACTGTTTATAAATGTCTACAGAGTTTATAGTACCTTACAATACCATACTCTGTGTTCCAAAATACATATTGCCAAATATACATTTTCAGAAGTGAACTGTTCTATATATTTTTTTCTCTAAGATAGAGGAACCCATTTTGTTTGCAAAGTGTCACCCACTTGAAATCTTACAACTGTACTTAGAGGCAAAACAAGTGTTACATTGTCCCTTCAAGATTTTCAAAATTCTTAAATTTGAAAGAGGAAGAAAGAAGCTATTTTTAGGACAGGGAAATTAGATTGCACAGTGAAATGTACTCTTCTGTTTGCCACCTAGTAGGGTGCCTTTGTAAATGCTGATAAAATGCTTTTATTCCAAACATTACTGTTCACAACTTATTGCCTAACTGAAAATAGTTTTCTTCAATAGGTGTCATTCTACCCAATATGAATTCACAGAATCAGAGAATCACAGAATCACTTAGGTTGGAAAGGACCTTCAAGATCATCAAGCCCAACCATTAATCCAGTGCCACCATGTCCCCTAAACCATGTCCTGAAGCGCCACATCCACACGTTTCTTGAACACTTCCAGAAATGGTGACTCCACCACCTCCCTGGGCAGACTGTTCCAATGCTTGACCACTCTCTCCATAAAGAAAATTTTCCTACTAGCAAGTCTAAACCACCCCTGGCACAACGTGAGGCCATTTCCTCTCATTCTATCACCAGTTACTTGGGAGAAGAGACAGACACCCACCTCACCACAACCTTCTTTAGGTAGTTGTAGAGAGCGATAAGGTCTCCCCTCAGCCTCCTCTTCTCCAGACTGAACAACCACAGTACCCTCATCCACTCCCCATAAGACTTGTGCTCCAGACCCCTCACCAGCTTCGTTGCCCTTCTCTGGACATGCTCCAAACACCTTAGCATCCTTCTTGTAGTGAGAAGGGGCCCAA
>NW_010549686.1:0-12862 GCF_000687285.1 Phaethon lepturus
TCCAACCTAGTGTTTCTGTGATTCTGTATGCGTTTAAAATTTCCCAGTGTACTATAACATACTATTGTGTTAGCAATAGTCAGACTGCCAGAATTAGAACAAAGGTGGGAGAACTGCATAGAAAACAGAAGTTAATATTGGGAACAGAAAAAAGAAAAGGAAGTAGCCAGGAACTTAATTTCATTAAATTTTTTTGTATTACAAAATTTAAAATAATACAGAAACAAAGAATAACGTTTGATCGACTGTCATGTAACACTGTTTTAGAACAAGTGTGAAATATTCCTCACAGGAGCGATATTTTTTCTGAGGATTCTAAATGAACGGTGCATGTAAATATGTTAGAGCAATATGACTGAAGAAGTAATTCTTTTTTCCAAAGATACATTCAAGTTGTCAGGAGGTCAGGATAATGTCACCTAATAACATCTATTTCTGACTTGTGTGTATGCAAGAATTCACAGAGGTTTAGATGAACTCTCTAAAGGAACAGGAACATATAATGTATCTAATTGTTTACAGCACTGATTCTGACAGTACTGAACTCTGCTTTCAATAGGAGTGAACAGCCTTAATGATGCAACTGGTTTTTGTGCCGTTGTTTTATGCTGTATGAATGGGTTCAGGACCAGAAGAAACCCTGGCACCCTCAACTAGTAGGTCACTGAAGCCTAAGATTTCATGATATTTTATCTACAGGTTCATTATTTCCACATTTTGAATTTCCAGTCAGTTTGTGAAGACTGAAGAGTGCTCCACAGTTCCTGTGATCAAATCATTGGCTTACATTGTTATTACCCAAGATAAAACAGCCTTTGTGATGCATGGATAAAATATGCTGTGAATTCCAACAGGTCACTATACACTTAGGTATTTCATTTTATGTGCTTCCTACATGTAAGGAAGGCATCAAATGTCATATGGAAAGACTGCCTCATACAGTTTTAAGGCTTAAACACATAAATCTAATGTCACAACTAAGTAAGTTTGTTTCTCTAATTTCCTGCACATAGAATGAGACACATTGTGTTATGTGTTTCTTCAGTGCCTGTTGTGGTCTCAAGGGACAGCAGGGTTCACAACACAGAAATACTAGCACGGAGAGCCATGGAACCACCAAACATCACTCTGTGCTACCATGAATGAGTGAAACAGAACATTTAAGACACAATGACTCCTAAGCAGGAGACAAATTTCAGGGAACAGCCCCAAACTTTAGAAATTAGTAGCTAAAGGGTGAATGAAGTCTTGTCAATGAAACAAGAAGAATGCTGTTTAGGGAGTAGAAAAACATGAGACAAACTCAGAAAGAACTAGATTATGTTTTGCTTGGCCAGACTTTGAAGGACACGTATCATTAAAACCGTATGAGGCACAGTACTTTCATTGAACTTTGAGGGACACTGCCTATTTATCAACACGCGTATTTCTAGCTAAAGATTCAAATAACTGAACATAGGTATAAATGTACCCATGGTGGCTGTACAGTAAAATAGAAAGCAGAAACCTATCCCAAAAGAAAAGACAGCAAGCTTCCAATTTAAGCTCTTACTTAATTTAATCTGAATTAGACTTCAGACTAAATCTAAACCCCCAGCAATTACAAGAACAGACTTAAAATAATGTAAGTAATTTCTCTGAATAAAGCAAGAGGAAGGGGGTGCAATCAGTTAAGTAAGGAAACCTAATCACTGAAAGAATACAGAAATGTGCAGTGATGTTACATATGGTAGAAATGTTGCTGTTCTCAGTGCTGAATGTTGAGGTTCAGCCTGTAAACTGACTTTACAGACACCCGCACAATTTCTTTGCATGTCCAAAGAAGGCTAACAAAGATGGTGAAGGGTCTAGAGCACAAGTCTTATGAGGAGCAGCTGAGGGAACTGGGGTTATTTAGCTTGGAGAAAAGGAGGCTGAGGGGAGACCTTACCCACTCTCTACAACTACCTGAAAAGAGGTTGTAGCGAAGTGGGTGTTGGTCTCTTCTCCCAAGTAAGAAGCGATAGGACAAGAGGAAATGGTCTCAAGTTGTGCCAGGGGAGGTTTAGATGGGATATCAGGAAAAAGTTCTTCACCAGAAGGTTTGTCAAGCATTGGAACAGGCTGCCCAGGGAAGTGGATGAGTCGCCATCCCTGAAGGTATTTAAAAGACGTGCAGATATGGCACTTAGGGACATTGTTTAGGGATGGACTTGGCAGTGCTAGGTTAACAGTTGGACTCGATAATCCTAAAGGTAACCTTTCCAACCTAAATGATTCTATGATTTTATTCTATTATTCTTTTTTGAGTCCAAAGGCATCTTTCTTCTTAGTGGGTCTCAGCTGGAATTGAAGCACTGACTTGCCCTCAGATGTGCCAACTGTATTGGAGACTACAGGCAAATTAGGTTGTGAGTACCAAACATATCATACTGGTTGACCCATTAAATCATCCCAGAAACTTCCTCATTCAGAAGTCTCATGTTTTGTCATATCCATGGAAATGAAAGATAACAATGTCACAGTGTTACACTCAAAATTCACATTTCCTTTCTTGATACCTATGCAGCTTCTCAAGCATATGCTCTGACTAAAGCTAGGATCACAACTCTGGACATGTATGGAGCACAGATGTTCTGTATATGAAGTAAATTAACTACTGATCTGTTTTTTCTTATTTTTCAGTTTTAATTTAAATTTGACAGTTTTGACTGTTGTATAACAATATTATAAAAGAAGTTTAATAGTGTAAATTTAGAGAACCTTCATTATTAGGGGGTTGGACTAGATGACCCTTAAAGGTCCTTTACAACCCAAAGATTCTACGATCCTATGATTATTAGCCTTTAAAAATAATTGTTTACATAAGGATTCTACCTAGAAAGGCCTCATGATTGGCAGTCACATACTTCCCTTAGAGACATTTTATCCTTCCTATATGTACTTCTTGGCCAGTAAATGATGGAAACATATATGTCCTTATTGCCAAAGTATGTTCCAGTTACTGGAAAGAGTAATATGTGGGATAAACAATATAAGTGATTCATATGACACAGAAAACTTTCCAGGTCCTTCTCCCCCTCTCTCAAATACTGTTAGCATGCACAAATATCTGTAAATGTTTAAGAGAGACAGAACTAAAATCATTCAGTATCATACTACTCAACTTTCCCAGATTAGTTCTCTTAAATATCTCAGGTATCTCAATAATAGGCAGCAAGACAAAAAAAGCAAGTCCCTTCCAGATACAATATAATCTAAAGAACAGAAAAATGTGTCATATCTTCCAGCAATAGAGACACCTCCCTGTTTTACTTCTCTTTTATTTCAGCCTATCCTAACAGGTTCTATAAATCTAAGTTTCTACATTATACCAGCTTTTGCCCTAAAAAATTTATTCTGATTTGCATTAAGTGCTTCACTCAACACAAAATCACTCAATTCCATTTGTTCAGTGTTAATTTTTACCTCAAAAACTTCTTCATCCAGAATCCTGGTTCCAAAGACAGTGATGCCATTGGTGTCCACAACTGTTTTGTCACTTCTTTTCAGTGGTTTTGTAGTTTTTTTATTACAGTCAACAATCATTGTAACACTTTTTTTCTCCACACTAATAGCTACTCGATGCCACCTATTAAAAAAAACACATAATTCTACTGTAATTTATGTTTTTAAAACTAGGTTATTGGGTTCTTATCAAGACAGTTTATTGTAGATTGTGCACCAATCAAGTCACAGGTAAAATTCTGTTAATTCCCAATATAAAATGAAGTTCAAGCTGACTTTCTCTGAAGCTTTACCCAGAGAACATTAGTAAACTCAAATTAGAAGAGAGTGCACTGTTTACATTTTATTAGATTGAACAATCTGACAGCAGATTTTATTTTTATGAAGGTGTTTGATTTTCCAAATTACTTAAAGAATTACTTGCGCAAATATACTTAATCCAGCATCATATTCTTTGGTATTTACATTTTACTATTGTCCTGGTTTTGCTGGGATAGAATCATAAAATCAGTTTTCTCTCCAGGAAAGCTGCATTTCTAAGAAGACTGCAGCAAAACACAGTTGATAAGGCACTTTGCTTTAGTTCATGGCCACCATGGTATGCAGGTTTCCATAGTGATCAAGGCCTCCAGCACCTTTCAGATAGCCAGGTGCTAAAGCTAGGAGGAATGGAGGCCAAGGCAGCTGACCCAGGGTGGCCAACAGAAGTATTCCATACCATAAACGTCACGCTCACCATAAACCGGGGAGTCTGCTGGGAACAGCTCTCTCTCTCTTATGGCTGCCATTCCTGGAGTGTCTTACTGGTTGCTTTGCTCCTGAGACCTACTCTCCCTTTGCTGGAGCTGTGCTGCTTGCAGTGTTTGCCAACCAGTATTCACTGCTGGGAGTGTGTATCTTGTGACCACTATCTGGGCCGAGTATAACTTTGTGTACTTTACATTGCTTTAGTATTAATATTAGTTGTATTGTTTTATTAAGTCTCTTTCTATTTCAACTTATTTCAACCCATGAGTTTCCTTTTTTTCCCAAATTCCCTTTCTCAGCTGAGAGGGGGTTTTTGGGTGATAGAGCAATTGCTAGTGTTTAGCCAGCAGGTGAGCTAAACCAAGACAACAGTTTGTTCTCTGTGATCAATCATCAAAATTTTACCATGTTATTTTGCTTATTTGGATGTATGCCACAGATACAGAGATTTTTCAAACATTTACAACAGTTCCAACATGGATGCTTTTCCAGATACATATACTTAGAAATGCTTGCCAATATTCCTACAACAATAGCTTTGCCAAGAACCTCACTACACCAAGAAGTGAATGAAGTGATTCAGAATACTGACAAATGATTTTGTTTTAAAGACATTTGAGAATAAAGTTTTGTACAATTTGCCCAACTATACTATGTTCTTTATGAGACTTTATTATCATCACAGACAACATCAATTTAGTGAGCCTCTCTGCTATGACAACTTAAATATCTAAAAGCAAGAGCAAGCCACTCTGTAATCTAACATGGAGCAAAACATCAAAGAATCTTTGATATAGCAGGGCAAAAAGTGTCCAAGTATGTCATATTAGTGACTGGTAAGAGGAAGGCTGGAATCAAATTCTTTTCATTGGCATTTGTGGCACTAAGGTTGTTTAAATCAGAGACACAGCTTAGATCATTGTTACAAAGAGCTTCTGTATATCAAAAGGAACACCTCGAAGCTAATGGAATCTGACTACTAAGCACTATCACTGAGCCAGAACTCTAATTCCATGTTTTCTCTGGAACACGGTCGAACATTATCATTATAAAAGCAAACTGTCCATGCATCCTCAGGCACATTACCCCGTTTACACTTTTTAAATATATCTCATTTTCAGATGAAGATTGTTGTCCTAGATCCTTCATACAATAGCTGAGTCAGAAGAAAATTGTCGGTCTTTTGAAAGTATGTAGAAGCTGAATCCATGACAACATAGCTCACTGTGGATAGGATTGTCTCCAGTTGATTTAGAAGTTGTATAGTCTCACTGCAGGAAATTGTATGAAAGCAAGTTCATTTTGATTTCTTAATTTTTATCAGTTTCTCAACATTTTGGGTGAAATTCTGGAATCCACATCAAAGCTTTGTTATTTAAAGGAAGACAGTGAAAAATAAAGTTTGCTGCTTCATTTTATCACTCCTTCTGTTAGGGAAATGCATCAGGTTTAGGTTTCATGGTAATACAAGGGCTAAAAGACAATTACTTTTTTCTTTTGTTATCCTTTATTGCTTATAAACTTATTTCATTATAGTTGATATTTTGCCCTTCCTTCTCCACTGTCTTTTGCTTTAATAAAATTTCATTCTGTGTATCTCTGAAGACTGTGGCTGCTCCTCCTGGACTGCAGCACAACAAATAAAAAGCCTTTGAAAGAATGAATATCCATTTACAAGCACTAGAATGACATTCCAAGAGAATGATTGCTTGTCTACGAAGGGAAGTTAGGTACAAAAAATTAACTGCATGAATAATGCAACAGGTATTTGAGATTAATTGCTGTTACTGAGGGTGCAGTGTAAATCCTTGCAGCATTCCAGATTAATTGTCCAGCTTGTTCTTCCCTGAATTCCTTATATATAGACATGTGAAACCATCTTATTTATCTGCTGTTTTGGTTCAGCATAGGAGAAATTCTATGCTGTCTTGTCAACTTGTCTTCACTCTGTCACCTTCAAATGTACAAGACAGCCCTTCTAGTGAGACTATTCCTCGAGTCTTTTTGAAAACGGAAGTTTCTTTCTATATTGCACAGGAAGAATCTTCATAGGCTTAGTTTGGGGGGGGGTTAACTTCTATGACTATTTCTTCACTCTTGATTTACAGAAATGTCAAATAGGAAAGGTGGTTTAGCTTTATCTGTAGCTGTATATACCATTTGAAGCTGGAACTGTATTCTGCTGCAAAGGTTCTCTGATTTTGTACCACAGCAGTCCAACTAGCTGGAAACTTTGTTACTAATTCATTTAAGTATTTAAGATAACTGTTTGTAAAGACCATAATCACCTATACAGTCGTCTGTGGTATTATTTTTCATCTTAAAATTTTACACTTACTTGCCATCAGCAATGTTGACTGTTCTGAAAAGAGGATAGTCTTCCGGGGCAGGTTTTCCATTTTGGTCTTCAAACAGGAAGACAGGGGATCTACCAACTTCAACACCTACTTGCTGAATTCCTTGCTCGTTGTAGATAGACAGAAGGAAGGATTGGATACCCTTTTTAGGTTTTACTGTCATTAATATTGAAAAATCTTCTGGAAAATCTCCACCTGTAAACAAAGTAATATATACAGTTAGAAATTCAGGGAAGATGAAAACATTCTTTAAAAGTTTGTATTTTTCTGTAAGCACAGAGGATCCCACGTACGAACTGTTGGGATTTTTTAATTCTCAAAAATTAATACATAAAAAATTACATGAGGAAAATTTTTTATGTCTTTTTTTCTTTCTGGTCTTTCTTTAATTCCTGAAAGATATACCTTGATCGTTCTTAAAATCATGACCTGTAAATCTCTTGTGAAATTATGTTATAATACAATATATGCGAGAACCACAACAATTTCACATTCATTATTTTTTCTATTCATCTTCTTTTTAGTAATCTCCTAATTTAAAAGCATGCAGTACAATTTCACTCAACAAAATAAGTATCTGTATTATAGCAAATATGTTCCCAGGCACTTCATCTCCCTTGATAAACACTTGTTTTAGTTTCTCTCTCACAATATGTATTTGAGTATTTCTAGAATAATATTGTGCATAACATTGAAAAAATGCATCATTAGCTTTATTTAACAAGAGCTTTAGGGAAAAATCAAAGAACACTTAATTTTCATTTATTCCCTGTTGATTTTGCTTTGACGTAGAGATTATATATGAATCATTGTTTCAACCTTTACAACTAAAAATAAACAAAATTATAAGTGGATATAGCTTGTTTATAAAGAAAGGACTGAGGTTTGTACTCAGTACTGCTCCTATTGAATCTGCTGGTAAACCTGTATTTCACTTGATGTGCAGGTCTATTAGGCTTCATAACAAATGGAGTGTAAGACTGAGATTCTAAAGTTCAGAATACACATTAGATCTGTGTGGCTTCAGCTGCAACTTGACATGCAAGAAATAGAGGGATTACAATCTAATCACAATGTTGGCAATGAATTTAACTGCAACTTGCAGTTATAGTCACTTGTGCATGAGAGTGGGTAAAATGTTCTTAAACATTTTAATAATACAATAAGTTTTAATAAAATAATATAATTTACATTTTTGTAATAAATAAAAGTATGTAAGACTTAAACATCAAAAGCTGATTTAGGAATTGTTTCTTCCAAAGGAGAAAATATAAGATAGTTTCCAAGAGAGGTTTTGTGGGAAAAATTTTTCAGGATTCTACAGTGTCTTCCATGAAGACAAGCTATTGATATCATTAGCTCTTCAGTTACAATATGAACATAAAATGCATAAAATCTTCATTGCTCTTTAAATGACATACTACTCTTCTAAAACAGAAAATCCCTAGTCTTACACTTACTATATAGTCTGCTGCAATGCTGTTTTACATGCTTTCTACCATCTTTTTCACTTTTTTGTAGAAGGTTGTTGAAACACTGTAGTAATATAGACCACTTTAGGGCTTGTTTTGACATCTTATTTTCAAGGGATCAAAACAGGAAGCATTTCATTTACTCTGGTGAGCTTTTGGTCAAGCTTTTTAGTGACAAAGTAAAGCTGCTAGTTTACATATTAAATTAAACTGTACGTTATACCTTTTAATATCAGAGTAAACAGATGACAAAAAAAGGAAGAGAAAAGATGACTGTCAACAAAAGCCAAAGAAATTATTTGAAAAGCACTGAACACTTGCCCTGTCTGCACTGTTAATCTGAAAGATATGTTGAAAATGCTTAAGGCGGGTGACACTAATTCAGCTAGTCTGGGCATGTGCTCTTCAAACAGATAACATCCTATGAAAAAAAAACTGGGAGCTTTCTAAGAAAGGTGACTGAACATGAGTCATGTGCATCACTTCAGTAGTTTCTGTTATCACTGCTATGACATAATATTCCCAAATGTTTTATCTTGCACCTACATTTTGTAATTATAAGTAAACTTCCTCCAAAGACAGTTTTGATTGAAAAAGTAAAAAAATTAATTACATTCTAACATGTAAAACTTCATGTATTGCTATGGATATGTAGTTCTTGGACACATATCTGGAACAGTTATCCAAGTCTTCTCAACTACTTTTAAATTTCTTATTTATTGGTATGGTTCTGTTTGAACAATAACCAAAATGAACAATAACAACTGGAGGGAAAATCACTAGAAAAAATTTTGTACATATCTGGGTTGCCACTCCTGTCATTCCTATATGCTTTTGTAAAAGAAAACTAAGAGCATATAAACAAACAGTACAACAAAAACTAAGCAGTTATCTCTATAATTATATAATGCCTTCCAGTCAGTGAAATCAATGCCTATTATATTCTGGGAAGTTGGTAAATACTATTAGATCCATTTTTAAAAGATGGATATATTGATGATCCCAGCTTTTGCCATTCATAGCTCCCTTTGAGCTACAGCAGCTAAAAGACACCTATACTTCCGGATGAGTTACAGGAGTTAAATGAAAGCAAGCACAGAATGCATTACAACTTGTATTGTTTAGCTAAAACGAAGTCTCACAACTTGGTCTTGTCTTGGATATCTTCTGTAGTCTTTCCACTACTATAGAGCACTAAGAAAAAGGGACATGATCACTCAAATATCTTTAAGAATCATCTCTGAAAAAGAAGGATTTCTTGCAGTGGGAAGAAGATTCTGCAAGATTCAAAAGGAAGTAATTACCATAATCACCTCCAAAAAATTGTTTCTAGGTTCTTTACTGAAGTAGAGGATAGCATGACATTTTCCTGTCTTAACCAAAGTTTTGTGGTGGCTGCTTTTTATACTGTGAGTATGCAATGCTTTTTATTCATGCCCTGCACACAGAAGTGTTGCAACAGATTGGTAAAATCAAGCAAACTGATTCCATTTGTACAGCAGAAACTGAAAGCATTAATAAGAAGAGTACCTAAATTAAGGCAGTCAAAGGCTATAGAAATTTAGATGTTAGCCAAAAATATGAGGTACTTATTTGTTCTGGCATTCAAGAATAATATGAACAGTTATTACTGCCGCTGCCACACCTCCTCTTTATGCTACAACTTGATTTATTAATAAGTCTAAGTCAACCCAAGCTCTCAGACTTCCAGCTCTAGACTTTCAAGCTTTGTTTTAGCAGAAGTTGCTTGTACTGTTCTAAACTTTAAAAATATCAGTCATTCCAAGTCAGTTTAATCTTCTGCCCAGTTCTATTTGAATGCTCACTTAAAAATTTTTGCTGTACCACTTCAGCTTCAACGACACACATTGTAAAAATCAGGATAAAAAGGTGCCAACTTATTACACGGTGCAACTTGTGCAGTTTTTCAATACAATGGATCATTTTTGCTTTTTTTAAAGAAAGAGCAACCCATATTCTGCTAACCTTACTTAGGTGAAGTAGTAATTAATTACACGCATAGTCATACTATCAGCAAGATATGGTAGACTGTAACGTGCCATTCAGTGAATGATATTTTCAGCTGGATAGCTCTGTTAATTATACGCAACTTAGTTGAGAAAATATATTAAAAACTGAAGAACTGTGCTTTGATCTTCTTTCATGAAGAAAGTAAACTGATGAGCTAAGTGAACATGTAAGTTATGCTCAAACTGTGTTTAGTTGTTTCCCAGGTTGCTCTGGGAACACCGTATTACTACAAAATAATGTATGTTTCCCATTTTTATTGATCTTGGATGATATCTATATGATTGATTGCTACTTTGAAAGACAAAAAAGAAAGTATTTTTCTTTGCCAAGACACAATCTGTATGTTTATAGACAGGCTTGTTCAAACCCTGCATGATATATCAAAGCAGAAAAATTGTATGTTCCATGATTTTGGTTTTTAATATTCCCATTATCATTTTCCTCAACGGTTTGGGTCAAGTAACAAGTGACAGCAGAATAATGGAATAAAAGTCTCTCCTCAACATCCAAAGAATCTTTTCCAAAATGTGATTCTTTCATTCCAGAGAAATTTGAGAGAAGATGGCATCACATTACCTGCTATCCACAACTAGCTTTGTTTAGTCCTCCAAATACCCAGATACTTTTACATAATTCTTAACAGATGGTACTTCTGGGAACAATTTTGCAATGGCCAACCACAACTCATTTGTACACCGCAGTATTACTCCAGGAAGTACTGCTTTTAAATGGACTACTGAAGCTGTAGGAAACTTGTCAAAACCACCAAATAAGCTTTCCATCAGATAGCATCATGAAAGAGCAGGTAATATGACTTAAAGGCCAATTCTGCCAGTAACACAGAATTTGATGAAGAGCTTTATAACTGAAGCCAATAAAGACAGATTCATTTAGTGGATAAAGAGCATGTCCTGTAGTCCTGGTTTCAGCTGGGATAGAGTTAATTTTCTTCATAGAAGCTAGTGTGAAACTATGTTTTGAATTTGGGATGAAAAAAATGTTGATAACATGCTATTGTTTTGAGTTGTTGCTAAGTAGTCAAGGACAGTCCAGCTTTTCACGCTGGCCTGCCAGCGAGAAGGCTGGAGGTGCACAGGAAGCTGGGAGAGGACAGCTGACCCAAACTGTCCAAAGGGATATTCCGTATCATATGACATCATGCTAAACATATAAAGCTGGGGCAAAGAAAGAGGGGGTGGAGGGACATTCAGAGGGGGGAATGGGGGGGACATTTGGAACTATGACGTCTGTCTTCCCAAGTAACAGTTACGCATGGTGGAGCCCTGCTTTCCTGGAGATGGCTGAACACCTGCCTGCCCATGGGAAGTGGTGAATTAATTCCTTGTTCTGCTCTGCTTGTGTGTGTGGTTTTTGCTTTACCTATTAAACTGTCTTTATCTCAACCCATGAGTTTTTTCACTTTTACTCTTCTGATTCTCTCCCCCGTCCCACCATGGGGGAGTGAGTGAGCAGCTGCGTAGTGCTTAGTTGCTGGCTGGGGTCATCGACCATCGAATCACGACACCTGTGATTCATATGCAGGCCCAACTCTAAGGATAACAGAGGTGTTTTGCGGCACTGATCATGAACTACATGCTGTGTTTTAGATACCATAAAAGCATAGGCAGTAAGATAATTTACGAAAGCAGTAGCTTTCTGACAATCCTACCTGGGTACAGCTGCTTTGTTGGGGCACTCAGCTGTGCAGTTTTTGAAACTCTGTAGGCGACATCCGATCCTTTTGAATCCCTCCTGTTTGTGCAAAATCCTGCTGTTCTTGATACTCCTTCTGGTGAATTGTGAAATTCTAATGCTTTTAGCACATCAACGGGTTCAGCTGACAAAGAAAAAAAAAAACTCACAACAAAAAGAATTACTCATCTTAAATCTCTACAGTACACAGCCTCTAAAAAGAACATTAATTTCATTGCAAAAGTGTAATTATAGCAGTAGCTGCAAACTATTTTGCTTTATTGCAGATTAATCCTACACCAGAATATTATTTTAACAGAATTATTCATTCTTAAATATATGAGTTCATCCCATCCAATGTAACTGTTATGACCAGATTTTCAAAATACTTGACTACACACTGAAAATCACTGTTTCCCAAACACAGAGAATCTTGGTGATTGAATCTTACAACACATTCTTTCAATGAGTGATTTCTAAGTGGAACTGCTTTTGAAAGTTTGCACAAAAGTTTCAGAAGTATTCAGCTACTAATAATCTGCTATAAGAAACTCATCAGTTGCTAACATTAAAATATATTCTGATTACATATGACTGCTTTCTCAGCACAAAGCGATAAGGAAGAAGCTAATCTTCTCATCCAGTTAGAGAAAGAAAAATGTACCTGCCTTGCCTGCAAGGCGTGAATGGACTGAATTGTAGTCTTTCATTATTTCCACGTTAAATTAAAATTGATTTATTTTGTACTTTAGAGCCCAAGTACAATCAACCCACTTATGCTCAGTGTCTAACAATTTGAAGTTGAAATACAGAGCTGCTACTGCATTGATACAAATTTGATATTGATACAAAATTATTTTTAAAAGTATATATGTATATAAAAAAAGCCATCAACAAAGCTTTAATCTATAAAAGTTCACCATGGCAAAAGGGCCAACTACTGAACGGACAAGCACTTCAACAGAGGCAGTGACAGAACATAGTTTGCCTACTGCATATCATTTATCTTAGAAAAAAATTAGGTGCTCATTCTCATACTCCCTACAGATCATGGCTTTACTAATATATATATATATT
>NW_010549687.1:0-77558 GCF_000687285.1 Phaethon lepturus
GATCCAGCCTGTCCAGATCCCTCTGCAAATCCCTCTTTGACATGTTATCCCACTGATCACACTAACTGGAAGAGATTCCTAATCAACTTCTCCTCTGAGAAGATGGGGATACTATTTTGTGAAGCATTACTGTCAGATGTTACACTGCTGTATTTTGCAAAAACTTTTTTTGTGCTTATTGTTCCAAGTAGTGTATTGATCCTGGCCAGCAGCCAACCACCCTCACAGCCACTTGCTCACTCCTTCCCTCTCTGTACCAATGGGATGAGGAGAGAAAATAGGAAGAACAAGAGCGAGAAAACTTGTGTGTTGAGACAAAGACAGCTAAATAGATTCAGGAAGGGGGAAAAATACCCAAGTGAAACAAAGGAATTTGCTTACCACATCAGACAGGCAGACTCCCTGTCAGTCTCCAAACAACGACCCCTTTGGAAGCCCAAACCTCCCTTCCACCCCAGTTTTTATTGCTTAGCGCATTGTCATATAGTATGGAGTAACCCCCTGGCCAGTTTGCGTCAGCTGTCCTAGTTGTGTCCCTGTGCAGTTTCTTGCCCATCCCCAGCCTGCTTACTGTGGGGGAAGGAGGGGGCAGAGTGGGAAAAAGAGAAAGTTTTGGTGCTGTGCGAGCACTGTTCAGCAATAACCAAACCACTGGTGTGTTATCAACTCTTCTAGCTGCAAATCCAAAGCACAGCCCCGTACAGGCTGCTGTGAAGAAACTTAACTCCATTGCAGCCAGATTCGGTAAAGTCCAGCTCAAGAACCACCATATTTCAGTGATTAAGTCACTCTCCAGTGTGAAAGATGCATTTTCTTATCCTCTCATGTTGAAATTGAAGCCATATTGCCCACTTCTCTGATGAGTGCTCTAAATGCTGAACTGCTTGACTTGAACTTTCATATCTGTAGAGGCCTCGTTGAGTTTGTAATGTTGGCATACTGAAGCTTTCACAACTATCACATTAGAGAAAATAGCATTAGCATTTCAAATTGTAGCTAGTCAAGTACTTAGAAATACAGTATTATTTAATCTCGATTTACAGCCTAGAGCACTCTAATGGACAGTTCCCACATTGGATTCTTCGTGTTTATGTAGCCTGGATATCTGTGTGACCAAATGTACTGTCAAGTTACAGGGATTTGTTACGGATGAATGAAATTTGCTACACTTAAGTTTGAAAGTTTCTTAACGTTCAAGATACCCCCAAGTGTTTGAGAAGCTGCGATTTTATGAAAACTTCAACTGTTTTGAAACAGGAAATATACTTTAGGAATGCAGAGTAGAGGCAGAGGTCCAGCTTTGGTGCCACTTGAGCAGAAGTTTCCCAAGATACAGTCCAACTCAAAATCACATGATTCTTCAAGCATGTTCTTCACTGACTCCCCACATTGTATAGTTGTATGCGTACACTTAATCCATTTTAAAATCCAGCCTGGTAAGTTCCTTAATACCAATAATTCTCTTGGAATGTTGTTCCAGAATTTCATTCCTTCTACAATTAAAAGCTGCTTAATGCTTAGCTTTTGTTTGTTGCTTTGGAGTGTTTCTTTTGATCCGAGAAGGAGACTGAGCCCTTGGATAGCTCACTTGAAGTTACATCTTCCTGTCTTTCATGATCTCGATGGCTACTCTTTGAAACTTCACCAGTTTTCCACTATCTTGTAGTACTGGATATTACTGCAGAAGCAGTCATAATGCTGTGAAATAGAATTAAGTTAGTATGATCTCTCTGTTACTACAGTATCACACTTAGTTACATAACTAAAAACCAATTCTATTATTTTTTTAGCCACAGCATTACCTTCAGTGCTTATCTCTTATAATCTCCAAGCCAGTGATTGCATCCCATGATAGAGTCCAAGATCCTGTATGTGCAGCATTTTTGGTTCCTGGGAGTTTAAATTTATATGTGTATTTAACGGCATATTTCTTAGTCTACGCCCAGTTTACTGAATTACCTAGATGCATTAGTAACTTGTGTCCCAATCTTTCTGTCATTTGCAAATGTTATTGGTAATGCTTTTGTATTTTTGTTTTTTCAGGTCACTGATTAATGTTAACTAGTAAAATCTAAGCACAGATCCTTATGGGACACAATAAAGAGACATCCGTTCATTGAATGTTCCTTCACTGCAAGTATATGTTGAAAACTACCAGCCAGATTTTAACCTATTTTATGTGTGCAATACTGATTCTTAGGTTTCATAGCCAAAATATCATGAAAATGAAGGTAGATGTCCTGTGGAAATCTAACTGTATTGCATTGACATTATTACTTTTAATATCCAAGCTTGTAAATCCATTGATAAAAGATATTTTGGATAACTGAATTTGAAAGATCTAGTTTCCACATACACGTAATGATTGACACCTGTTATATTGCCCCACTCCCTTAATTTTTTTCCTACTCAAGTTCCATGTCAGCTCCTGAGTTATTTTGTCCAAAATGGATGTCAGGCTGACAGACCTGTAATTACTCAGGTTAACTCACTTATCCTTTTAAAGTATTGCACAGCACTGCCTTCGTTGCAGTCCTCTGGCACTTTACAACTTCTGACAGCTATTGAAAATCATTCCTAGTAGTTCAGAGAGCTCATCGGCAACTTCTGTCAGAAGTTATCTGAGCACATCCACTTTAAAATGCCTGCCTTTTGGAGCTGCCACTTGATTTCCTTCTGAGTTGGGAAGGGAAATTACCATTCATCATCACCACAACAGCGTCATCATCTTCTGGTATGTATACATTCTGTCTCTTTCCCAAAATACAGATCATAAAAACTTATTAAATGCTTCTTCCTGTTCTGCAGAATCCCTTCTAGCACTGACCCATCGTCATTATCCTTTTTCAGTATCCTTTTCTTTCTTTCTTTTCCTTTCTGAAGTTCCCAGCTTCTAATGTTTCTCTGTTACCTTTTGGACTCCCATACCACTGACTGTAGCCATTTCCTTTTTTCCAAGACAGGAAGACCAGTTCAGATCTAAGCAAAGAATGTGGCTGGAAGGGCTTACCAGGAGAGGCAGAGGAAGGCAGAGCTCTGCTGCCCAGTTTGGCTGTGCTTGGTCTGGCAGGCGGGGCTGGTCGGTGTCATTCAGGGCGAGAGATGGTGTATGAGACAGTAGCTGCTGCTGCTGTCAGAGTGACAGCTCCTGAGAGTAGTGGTCAGGGCTCCCAGCCTCTACATCTTGGGAACTGCCAGGAGTGACCAACCTCCTGCTCCTGAGTGTTCATCCAGCCCTGTATCCCAGGTCCTCTCCTCACTTTTGCTCACGTTTTTGACAAACTCTGAGTCAGCTCTGGTTACCGAGCTCTCTGCCTAGCAGATGGCTGTTGCTGTGTATGTTCAGATGGCAAATCTCTGATGGTGTTGCTCAGAAAGGTTGCCCAGTCAACATTTAGGCCACTTGAATCATTGTTGTGCCTTTAGCTGTTCCCACAGTTGGGTTTTGCATTGAAGAAAATCATATTTTGTTTCTCAAGGATCGTAAGTACAGCAGATCTCTCACAGGAAGTGTCTGTTCCCCATGTAGGGTTATGACGGATCTCAACTCTACAAGAAAAGAAAGAAAAATGGTCATTTGTGATTAAATAAAAATTTTTTACAGCAACCTATAGGTAACAGACAAAATAGTTCATCCCCCTCTTGTATATACATACATAAGCATACAGAAGTTCTTTGGATGTAATTCATTGAAATACTGTTTTTTGTTCATTAATCTGCTAATACAGATATCCACTCAAAAGAAAACATTATTTAGGATGGGAGAAAAACCCAACTAATCCACTCAAATTAAGTCGTCAAGATGAAAATAGCTTGCAGAGATCTCAAGAAACGTTAAGAAAACCAGAAAACTTTCTGCCTTTGACTTACTTTAGCTTTGCTAGATTAGAGTGCAGGCATCATGTCAGAAGAGCAGCAGTGCTTGTAAGAGAGCATTTATCAAGTGCTAACAAGAGGATGAGGGAAAATTGAAATGCCATTACAATCTTATTCTTCATTAAAAGCGAAGTACTAAATTTTCCACTAATTCGTTTTGACAGATGATATTCTGACAGAGTTGACACCTATAACAAAATGTCACTAAAGTGGATGCAATTCAGAAAGCGATGTTTTAATTTTTTTTCCTTGCACTGTGATGTCAGTGAATAGATAATCAGATTTTGATTTTTTTCCTTAAATCCATTTATCTTTGACCATCAATGCTTTTTGTTATAGGCAGATATCTAACTACAAAAATAGCAAAACCATTAGCTTCTTGGATTGTGAGCAAAATGAAGTAATTAATCTGATTAACATTGCCAAGGAAAACTGTAGCATCCAACCTATTTCCCAGGCAATGTGTGAGGTGACATTTTAAAGCATGACTTTGTTAACAGCCTTTTCTGTCTCAAGTTGTATTTTTTCATTGGAAATGCAAACATTATTTGATTATAACAGTTGATGAGATTTAACAGAAGATAGAGTGCTATAGGGGGGAACACCTGCAAGTTACTTTCTTGTAAAACTTATTACAGCTTTCTTTGGGATGTAGCATTGACAGCAAGGCTGGCAGTCGTGTTCCAACAAGATATTTCAGAGGTATTTCAGCAATGTATTTCAGATATAATTATTAGTCATGATGTTTGTTTGCTGGTGATTGAGAGGCTCTAATCTGCATTTGAGAAGTGCCAACTGAAACTCCTCACAACTGGATTTAAGTCCCAATAAAGGTCCTGCTGTTCCTGAGCTTTTCTTTAGATGTTACGATGAGGCTTCTTTAACACTTACTGAGTGAAAGTGATTCCAAGGAAAACATTGACCACAACTACTTTCAGCAAGCAGTGCAGGGCAAAAAGCCGCAAAGACACTGCACTAGTTAAGAGGCCAATGAATGATTCCAAGAAAAGAGGGGTATTAGCAGTATGCCCCAAACAAGGTCTCAGTGCTGTTGAGAACTTGGCTACTCGGTTTTCTGAGTGTATTTTTTTGCCTACAACTGAATGAATGAATAATCTTAGGGAGCAGACAACAGAAAGGACAAAAAAATAATCAGATACAGTTCCTTTGGCTAAAGGCTGATATGCAATAAATTATTTCAGAAGGTTCCTATATATTAATTCAGTAAATAAACAGTTTGCCTGTTTTTCCTTCTTTAATAATTGAAGTAGGCTGTCAGATGATGTCTTAAAAATACTATATTTAAATATTATCTTTGAATAAGAAGTTAAATGTACCTCTAGCAAAGTCTAGCAATTTACATTTTTTATAGATTCTGTTTCGTTTGCTTTCTAATCCTTTCATTTTGTTTTTAGCATGTCATATTGGTTTGATATGCCCTTTTTGTAGGCTAAGGAAGATGCAATAAGACAGTTTGGAAATACTGCCATTGTGAGACTGTTGTAAGAATTCTCAGAGGCATTGTATAAGCCTGCAGCCCTCATTTTTTTCAGCAATCATTTGCTTGAGACTCTGTTTTTTAAAAATAAAATCAATAGAAAATCAGTCCCTATAATTTCAGACTTTTTAAAAGTGGCACCATTTGAAAGTTTGGTTTTAAGTTAGTAAGAGCTTGGAATTTTTCAAAAAGCACTGACCTAAGATTAGGGCAGGTAAACTGCATAGCTAAAAATGGAAACCCTTATGCAAAAATACTACAGTTATCAGCCAAAATAAAGCTTTTTCAGGTGTCAGAAAAAAGAATACAAAGATATACCTTTCACTTCAACTGACCTTTAGCAGACTTCAAAAGCTTCTTGCAGGGCCATTTGTCATTTCTGATTCCTTGGTAATCTTGCCTTGACTGTTTTACTCATTAATAAGGTGTACTTGATGGTCCTCCAGACTTCAGTAACAATTTCTGGGTTTTTTATACCTCTCTTAGATTTTCCCACTCCATACACTGACTTTTTTTAAAATTAATTTATCTCAGAAGACATAATCAGTTTATCTCTAAGGCTCCTAAAAGCCTATGAGCACGCCTTGTCAACTATGCTTTTTTGCTTTTAAACATGGTCCTTCTGTACTGCTGTAACTATCCTGGCAAAACAATCTCCTTGCCTCTGTATAGACAGCGAGCATCCAAAGAATATATAGAGGAATGTTGGAACCAAGAAAGGCAAAAGACAAGTTTTGCTGATATTTATTACGATTTCCAAACTTAAACAACCTTCATCCCTTGGCCTTTCTCTGCATCAAGTTGCAACAGCAATTTTTAAAATGTCAAAAATATAAGCACTAGGTGTCTGTTTTTGCACTTGTGTATGCACATAACTCCTGAATTCAATCAGTGAAATCCACATCCTTGGAGTAGATTTTGTCCCTCACTGTCATTTAGCGTGTTTTCCAACAGCATATAAATAGTCAGGTTATTAAAGCTGGAAATTGAGGTCTGCCTAAAGCATTTCCTTCTCATAATATTTTGATATGCATAACCATATGCTTTTCTGATTATATTAAAACTTGGACAGATGCATATGATAAGATTGTAGCTCCTTTGAAAATACCATAGCGATATGGGAGATATTTTTAAGGATAAAACTAATCTTAGACACAAAATCTCATACCCATAAAATACAAAACTTAATCTAACTGTTGTTATGAAGTAGGGAGGACCATAGAAAAGTCTAACAAAAGTCCAAAAGATGTACATGTTCATACAAATCCTGTCCATGATTTTGAGGTTCCGTGTTGCCAAAGGTTTTGCAGGAATGAACTTGCTCAGAGTTGTGCCAGTAATTTCTGTCACCAGGCTGACATTTCAAGAGCAGCCTTCTGCATTTGTAGTCACCCTCCCAGATGCATCACACCCACCCTGTTGTGTGGGGCTGCAGTGACAGTGGAAGAGAGGCCATCACATTAACAGAATAGAGTCAGGGCCAGACAGTCCTTGGTGGGCACCTTTCATTCCCTGTCCAGATGGGAGAGCAACAGCTTGGAGCGAGTTGCTTTGCATTGCTCATGGAAGTTGTGCGTGTTGCATGCATGAGGGAGCTTCTTATCTCCTTATTCCTCTGGGTAAACATCCTAGAGGGGTTTGAGTTGAATCCATGAAAGAAATATGCTGAAATCTGTGACAACAGTTTGTGTATAATTTTATTTACCACTAGCAGTCTTTTCTCCCTCCCTTCCCCATTGATATTTTGCCTTTGCAACCGGGAAGTCTTGAGCTGGATCCTGATGGCACCAAAGGAAATGAGCAGTGGCTAATTTCAATATTACCTTCTGAGGCCCCAAACAGTTTCAGAGGAGATAGAGAAAAATTTGCACTCAGACCATATTTTGCACAAAAACACTGTTTGCTGTTTATTGAACACATGGATGGTGAAAAATATAGCAACCTTTTAGAAACAGAGAAATCCTGCTGATAATGAAACAGCTAAACACTTCTTGTGCAGTTGAATTCCCCTAGCATGCACCTGGGATTTGCCCAGTCGCCGAGCACCTCTGCCCTCTTGTAGTGCAGACTCAGAGATGTCCTGAACTTCCCTGTTCCAAGCAGCTGTGGGTTTGTTTCTGTATACAATCACATACTTACAGAAACATCACTTGTTTAATCCAATCTAATCATAGCACCTAATAGAAGAGGGCACTTCAAAATAGCCTCTCTAAGGCAAATCTCATTTACTTAAAGCTGCTTTATAGGATCACCACATCATGATCAACTTCTCCAATAGGCAAGTGCATGCAAACCACACAAACTATTCAGTTGCATGAAAAATCATGCTAAAAAAGAACATGTTTAAAATTAATAAAAGGGACATATTGGTGCCATCCAAAGTAGTATGGGTCTGGTATATCACTTAGTTATGCCTTAAGAAGAATCATTATCTTCTTTCTACAAAAGCATGGGAATTGTCAAGGTTTTCTATATTCTCTTGGTGAAATCTTGGTTCTGTACTAACAATCATCAAATGTAATTTAAATATCTTGCATACTATGAGAGGAGAGGGAGATAATGTGGGACTTGTACAAAGGACTACTAGGTCTTCACTCAAGTGCCGGAAGTGCTTTGTTGGAGAGAGAAAGAGTTTATGTGAGACCTCAGGGGTATACACAATTTGCAGTAACGTCTGCACTGCTGATTTGTTTCTCTAAGAAGACCTATCCCTCTTCTCCAGCTATTTAACAATTTTATGAACCTTTTATGAGCTTGCTGTCATAAATAGCCTTGCTCTTTTATTTTGTTCTTTTAACACTTGCCCACCTTAACACCTATGCTTAATACCAATTTGTGCTTCTGAAGCTTAATAGCAATACACAAATGAGAAACTGAACTTTTCAGCCCATCCACCAAAAAAAAAAAAAAAAAAAAAAGAAAGAAAGGAAGAAATTAAATTGTCCAGTATAAATAGAAACTGAAAATTTGTTTATTTTTGGATCTCACGTGTTTTGGTATCAGCATCAATTCAGTCGGTTGTATTTGGATTAGATACGAGAAGCAGATGATATCTGGCCTGAAAACATTCTACGCGTCTGAAGGATTCAGTATCTTTTCACTGTCTGTTGCTTACATCTTGTCACAGAGCATTATGTTACTTCATTCCAGAGGCATGCCATTGATGCTAGGTTATACAATGCCAAAATGGAATTTGTAGTGTCTTGTGCTTTCAGATCATACTCCCATGGTGCCTGGTCAGGACTTCAGGGACTGATTTTCTAACACTCCC
Source organism: Phaethon lepturus (assembly GCF_000687285.1). Lineage (NCBI taxonomy): Eukaryota > Metazoa > Chordata > Aves > Phaethontiformes > Phaethontidae > Phaethon > Phaethon lepturus. Next base: position 8,646 of record NW_010549687.1, read on the forward strand.
CGTTACAGAAGTACATCTGTTGAACTGCTGTACTCCCCTTGGTCAAAAGTAGATCTTCTTGTTGCTGGAGAGGAATACATGGAGTGTTTTAGCGCACAGATCAGATCTACCACACTCACTGTCACAAGATCAAGAGGCACCCATGTAGTCATTTATTGATTCAGCCAAGGCAGAAACATAGAAGACCCTGAAAAGCCCCATCACTCCTCTACACTCTTGTTGGAGACCCTCATCAAAAACGCTGGCACACATGGGGCTGCCTGGTCTCACGGTACTGGAGCAAGCGGACAGACTGGCTGAGGAGGCCCCTGTAACATTCTCGCCAAGAAGATCACTCCTGCACAGCTGTAGGTGGATTTTCCTTTGCTCCCACAGCTGTGAGATCAGAGTTAGCCATGTCGATGCTGCCCTTCGCCCGCTGTCAAGGCCAAAAACCTTGCATCTACACTGCCAGCAAAGCGCCAAAGCCGAGGCTGGTAGGCCACCCAAACCTGCCTCGCAGTCTGCCATCTCACAGCCTGCTTTGACAGTGGTTAATTACAACGTTCTGGAGAGCTTGTGTGCACCGAAGTATATAGGCACAACTGTCTCATCCTCAGCAGCTGCTGTATTTGGAGGTGCTCGATACATGCATGGCCGTGGCCTCTCTCCTCCCCTTTCCCACCTGCCCCCCTGCCATCCAGGGTCACCCACCTCTCCGTGCCCTCCCTCTCCCCGCCTTTCCCGCTCAACCTGAGTTCCCATGTCAATAACCAGGCAGCGCCTGGCAGAGGTGCCTGCCCTGCCACCAGCCGCCCGTGGGAGCTGGGCAGCCCGGGCCTGGGGCGCCAGCTCCTGCCTTGCGGGGCCGGCAGCCCTGCTCTGCCCTGCCTGCAGGGCCTCTTGCCAGTGTCCTCACCGCCTGCCCGCTTTCTCCAAGTGCTTTGGCTGTCACAGGTACAATTTGGGAAAAGATGAGGCGGTGGGAGGGAGCAAGCAGGGCTGTCCCCATCTTCCCCAGTGCTTGCAGGGGGCTGTGGTTAGTTCACAGGCCTTCAACAGAGAGCTGTTCTTTTCCTCCAGCACGTCTTTCCAGGAGCATTTAGTTGAGGACCAAGCAGCTGAGGCGGTGCTGGGATGACCTGTGTGGGTTCAGATTGTTTCGAGCTGGGGACAAGGGACTGCTGGGACCTTCTGGATGACGATACAGCTTGTAAGCACCAGACATAACTCCTCAGAAGCTGTCTGAAAGCCACAGGGCTGTGGGTGTGGACAAAGCAAAATTGCAATATCTGGGAAACAAAACAATCCTTTTGTCTTCCTCCATGAATTGTCTTTTCCCCTGTTTCTTAACCCAGCAAAGGGTCCTTCTTTTCTCCCTCCAAAGAGCCGTTTTACAGAGCTGTGTAGCTGCATTGCATAAGCCTCCCCAAGGATGCACGATGCGTGAAGAACCACATCAGGAGTGCTGCCAGGGCCTCTCGCCCCTAAGGCCTCTCCTGTTTGGCCTGGAGAGCGCCAGAGGTGATCTCGGAGCGCTCCTGGGCGCGGGTGCGGGAGGACTCGGGAGGTCCGAGGCATCGTTGCTGGGGTGCAGCCTGGCAAAGCCGTATGGACACAGAACCCCGCGCTCCTCAGTCAGCGTGCAACACGCTGGCGGACGGAGTCGGTCGCTCCCGGCAGCCAAGGTCAGATAACAGCTGTTCTCTGTTTTGTGAAATAGTTTTGTGACAGTTTTGTTCTTTTTTTTGGGCTTGGCTAACTCAATATCTGTGCTCAGTCCCAGTTTGTGCTTCTGTAGCTTAAAGGCAATTCAGAGGAGAGCAGATGAAGTGTTCATTTTGCTCTTAATTCACAAGCAGTGTTCTTAAGTGCTCTATGATATCTCATGTTTTCAGGCTTATCACTTTGCCCTACTTGCATTTAGACAGTTTTTTCTATCTCAAGTCTGCCCTTCTATGTTCAGCCTTTTATATTACCTCTGTGGGAGCTATGCAAAGTAAACTAATGATTAGTTCTTTGCTTGTGGTAATCCAGTTTTTACATTCATTTCCAGTATTAGCTCTGCCTGGATTCTCAGCATTAAGTCACCTTTTCATCCGCAGATACTACAGTAGCCTGTGCGGAAAGGCATTTCAAATGTTTCCGCAATCAGCAGCAGATAGGCCTTTTAACATTGTGTAATTCAAACATTTATATTGTGTTAATCCTTGAGGTAAGAACTCAATTGGAAATGCCAGCATGAATATCTCACCTTAACTTTATCATTGGGAGAAACGTCCAAAATTAGGATTTGATTTAAGAAAAAAAAATATTTCTGTCAGTCTCAAATCCTACAAACACTTGTTCTATGTATTTAACTTCTCTGCTGTAAGTCTTTTAAAGCATCACTGTGAATATTCAAGTCACCATCTGTGACAGTGTTTGCAGAACTGGGACTTCAGCTTAGGGGTGATTGGAAATATTTTGACTCAATGCTTTTTGGAGGGGGGTTGTTACTGAAAAAAATATTTATAAAGTTAAATTAAATCTTTTCTGAAAGTGTTGATTCTGTAAAAATGAAACACTTCTGTTTAGATACATTTTATTTTTGCTTATGCATTCCAGTTCTCTTTTCCTAGGCCTTGTTCTTAAATTGTTAAAAATGTCTTTTTGCTTCTTATCTCTAGCTTTCAGACTCAGCATCTAAACATTTCTGGCTTGCTTGCTTTCTTCTTGTATGAATCCAAGAGGCAGAATTGTTTAATACGTCGTTCCTGGTTTCTTCCATCTACGTTGATACAATTGATTACAGATGATTGGTCATAATACTCAAAATCAAAAGTAGGCTGTGAGTGAGGGTAGACAGTTCAGATAATATTAGGAAATTATATTTATTTTCATCAAATTCTTTAATGGACATGCAAGGCAAAGCAGCCACTGTCTTTCTTAAACATGTTTAAATGAAAGTACAATTCTTTCTAAAACCACATAATTTTCTTCTGAATAATAAGATTACAATATCCAGGAATTTGATAAAGCATACATCAAAAAGTCTATCTATCTTCTCATTTGTAAGAAACCCCAGAATTTTATTCCATTTAGATGAACAGTTTCTCTGGTAATGGATAAGCTATGATTAGGTATAGTTTTTTAGATAGAAGACTAAGATTTTTTACTTAGATGTTATTCCAAATCTGATATAATTCACATCTAGAGCTGTGGCTCACAGAAACAGAAAGCATTGGTCTCTAAAAATCATATATAAGCCAAAATTGCCCTAAAGGCCATGAACATTTACCTCTGGGGTTATAGTTCAGGTCAGTAGCTTTTTGGATATTTGTTTCAATGATGCATGTTAACAGACAGTAAGGAATAAAATTTAATAGTTCATTTGGTCCTTGTAAAAATTAATAAACATCTGATAGTGTAGCCACTGAAGTCAAGGACTTCAGTGGGAATAGTTCCAAACACTAACTTCTTTTTCATGAGAAAATGAGTAGAGAATACCCTTTAGAAAGTAATCTAATTTCTAACATACTTTCTAGATACCTCCTAGAGCCATTGATAATGTAGGTTATCAGGAAGTGTTCATAGTCTTGCTGACTCTTTATGGAATATCTTATGATGTCTGGCCCTCTAAGTCCCAGCCCACGAAAACATGATTTGTGAATATCAGCTAGGTTACATTCACAAAAATAAAAATAACTATGTTTAAATCTCAAAATTGTGGGGAAATGTCAGAGACTATGATTTCTTTGTGCCCTCAGATTCAGAAACCAGACAACCAGTAGAAATATCTTTTTAAATTTCCATTCAGGTTGTTATGTTCAAACCTTCATCCACAGCAGGGTACGTGTGTGTATAATTTTTGCTTGCTCAAAGCTGGCATCAATGTTTTAAATCTTGTGCTTGAAATGTGAGCTAAACTAAATGCATAATTGCCAAAACATGAGCATATACTTCAGTCTTTCATTTTGAAATGTCTGCTCATATTAAAAAAAAAAAAAGAAAAGAGAATATCATTCTCCTACTTTGATGTCCCTTTTGGGCATTCTTTCTACAAGTATATAACATATAAAACAATTTTACTAACTATAATATTCACAGTAAGCTTCAAAAAAACAGTAGAGATTATTCACAAGAGAGTGTTGAGGCTTATTCTTATGTTTACTTTCTCCAGTCTCATCAAGAAACAGAAAACGTCTGTGACCTATTGTTCAACCAATGCTAATGAGCAGAACTAACCAACAGTAAATGTTAAGCATCACTAGATTATTTTTAATGCATTCTGAAGAAAACTGGAAGGTACTCACTTATAAGTCATGAACAGAAAGGCTAAGTTCAGCAAGTAAATTTGTTACAAGTATGGTATATCATCCAGGGTTGGAACCAAAATAGCTCTATTAGAATATAAATAAATCTCTAAAACTTCTTGTTAGACACATAACAAATAAGCACTCGGTGTGCTCTTTGAATACATTTAGAAAGAATGTATTGGCATAAGACCATATTTTGGCATTTCTCTTATCGGGGAAGTGCAATTTAGCACTAATATCCTCATTACTTCAGGACTGACTTCACCTGTGCTTGTATTTCTGACAAGAATATCAGTTAGCATTTCAAGATGATACACCTGCCTCATTCAGGATGAAGGCTTACATGTAACCATTACCCAGCAGCAGATTTTTACTTTACTGAGGTTTTCTTTACTGAGGTAACATATCACTATGGTGAGCTGTAACCTAGCATTCACTAAAATCATGCAACATTTCTTATCTGAAATAGAATTTCATCTCTCTGAAAACTTGTACTATCATAGGAATACTGTATTGTTTTATGGCTATAACAATCATCTAACTCCACCCTTTTATCTTCTGTTTTTATTTTCTCCCTTGCTGTGGTGGGTTGACCCTGGCTGGACACCAGGTGCCCACCAAAGTCCCTCTATCACTCCCCTCCTCAGCTGGGCTGGAGAGGGAAAAAATAATAGAAGGCTGATGGGTTGAGATAAGGCCAGGGAGAGATCATTTAGCAATTACCATCATGGACTAAACAGACTTGACTTGGGAAAATTAGTTTAACTTATTACCAATCAAATCAGAGTAGGATAATGAGAAATAAAACTTTAAAACACCTTCACCCCACCCCTCCTTTCTTCAAAGGCTCGACTTCACACCTGATTTCTCTAACTCCTCCCCCTGAGCAGTACAGAGGGATGGGAAAAGGAGGTTGTGGTCAGTTTGTCACATGTTTCTGCTGCTCCTTCCTCCTCAGGGGGAGGACTTCTCACACTCTTCCCCTGCTCCAGTGTGGGGTCCCTCCCATGGGACACAGTCCTCCACAAACTTCTCCAACATAAGCCTTTTGCACAGGCTGCAGTTTTTCATGAACTGCTCCAGCCTGGGTCCCTTCCATAGGTGCCGTCCTTCAGGAACAGACTGCTCCAGTGTGAGTCCCCCATGGGGTCACAAGTCCTGCCAGCAGACCTGCTCCAGCCTGGGCTCCTCTCTTGATGGGGCTACAGGTCCTGTCAGGAGCTTGCTCCAGCCACAGCCTTCTTTGGGTGCATCTGCTTGCTTCAGTGTGGGGTCCTCCTCAGGCTGCAGGTGGGTATCTCCTTCATGGGTGGAGCAGATGCTCCATTGTGGAGCTCCATGGGTTGCAGGGGCACAGCCTGCCTCAACATCATCTTCATCGCAGGCTGTAGGAGAATCTCTGCTCTGCCTCAACATCATCTTCATCGCAGGCTGTAGGAGAATCTCTGCTCTGTAGCCTGGAGTATCTCCTCCCCTTCCTTCTTCACTGAACTTGGTGTCTGCAGGGTTGTTCTCACATATTCTCACTCCTCTCTTTAGCTGCAGTTGCTGTTCCACTTTTTTCCCCTGCTTCTTCATTGTGTTACCCCAGAGACGCTACCACTGTTGCTGATGAGCTCAGCCTTGGCCCGCAGCGGGTCCATCTTGGAGCAAGCTGGCATTGGCTCTATCAGACATAGGGGAGGCTTCCAGCAGCTTCTCACAGAAGTCACCCCTGTAGACCCTCCCTGCTACTGCAGCCTTGCCATGCAAACCCAGTTCACTTGTACTCAGTTTTACTTGACTTTATAAACCAGAAAGACTAGTCTGGTCTCAAGAGCTCACTTTTTGCCTTTGTAGAAGGACCCTAAGTTCTTAAGAAAATAGGCTGTAAGCATAGATGGCAGAGGTCTGTAGTGTACCAGCAATGACTCCATTCATTTAGCATGTCTTTCTGGCTTTTGTCAGGCTAAAGTGCGGTTGCTTTGAAATTTGTGGTGAACCCAGAAAACTTTGCTAAGGTAGTTTAAAAAAATACAAATTGTATACACTGTTATTTCAGTTTCTAATAATGAGTTGCCATCTCCATAGTTAAAGGACAGTGAGGTCTCCACCCAACACAAAATCTCTTTAGCACCGTCAAAGAAAAAAAACCAGGGAAATGCTGACTTCCACAGAGCCATGAGTTGGCCTGGGAGGCAAGCTGCTGGTGGTAAGGAGGTCTGTGATACCTACAGCTGGTAGCAGGTTAAAAACAAGTTTAGAACCAAGGAGCTGGGTGGCTGGACCTGATCTGAGTGACTGGGAGCTACGGGCAATCCAGCTGGTCTCCAGGAGAGGAATACCTGTAGTGAGTATCTGTGACGTTCAACCTGTATTAAACTGTCCTCAGGGTCAATCTTGGAAGGACTTGTTTCTCTCTTTAAATCCATTGTACTTGGAGAAATTAAAATAGTTACTTCCACATTCTTTATAAAGCATTTTTTTTGGTGTTCATTTTTCTGCAAACTACTTGGAATAGAATAAGTTTTCCTTTTAAACTTTGAAGTTAGATTGGGATTTTAGATCTAGTGAAGTTTTTTCTTTTGGTATTTTCTCCACTGTTTTGTCCTGACTGATATCAGAACTAGAGTCCACATCCATGCAGAATTCTTCTTACTGTAAATTTGGACAGTCCTTTAGGATTTGTGAAGTGCTGTCAAAGCTTAACTTGCCTAACTTGCTTTGAAGTTGTCCCTTAAAAACACCTGAGGTGAGGTACAGTCAGTGAAGAAAGAAAATGATGTTGAGAGAGCTATTTTAACTCTGAGAAGAAACTGTATTGTAAAGGGCTTTAGGTGGCAAAGCCAACATTAAGTGGTGAGGATTCACTGAAAAAGGAAACACAAAACCTATTTGGAATAACTGATAAAATGCAGATCCTCCTGACATCGTTGTGATTTTAGCCTTGAAAAATATATTCTTGGGAAACATGTAAGCATTTGATCTTTGCCCTCTCCATAGTGACAGAGAAGGCTGGCAGAGGAGGGATGGTGTAAGTTCAATGGTCCTGGAAGTTGTGTGCCAACAGAGATGATTTCTATGAGTGTAGTATTTATGTTTGGGATATACCAAAATAACACACATGGGCAGATCCATTTCTACAACTTTTCATTTTTTGTCAGTCTGCTGCATTCAGGGAATAAATGTAGACTTTGGCTTTTCTTTTTAACTCTCCCAATCAAATGGATGTAAGTGGTTAAATTATTACAGTTTAGAAAGTGATTGCGTGTCATTTGAGACACATTAGCTGATGATGTATGTGTTCCCAACCTGTTACTAATATACTAGTTTAAATCTGACGGTTGAACTTTTTAATTTTAGTTTGCAATGGGCTAGGAGTATGCACATGATTATTTAATATGGTTCAATTTATAAGAAACACATTAAAACAAAATAAATCAATCATTTTCTTATTAACTGACCCTATTCAAAGATGCCCTTGTGGCATAGGGAATCACAGGATGTTGTAGGAGAGAACACTGGCAGTCTTTTTTGTCTTTTTTTTTTTGCTGTTTACTTGTTCAAAACCTTCCAGTCTTCCCAGACTTGTATTTGAAAACTGTACAGTTACTGTAATATTCAATATTACCACTAGATTTTACAAATTAGTTATTGTAACATGTGAGGAAGTCACTTAATAATCAGATCATGTCCTCGCTCTACTCTTCCCAAATGATCTGCCTTTGCAGTAGAGAAGCTTTTGAGTAGTTATTCCTTGCTGTTATCTCATGCAGTCCTCTTGTTCTCCTCTTATTTTCTCTCTGACAAAAAGCAGTTAATTAGCTGAGTAAAAGAGATGTTTTATAGTGAATCAGTACTGAACACTGAAATAAACTTCATACCTCCAGCAATGTATCTGCAAGCCTGTGAGAGGTGGACAAACAAATCATAATGTTGATAGAGGAAAGAAGAGGACAGAGTTTCTCATCTTGTTATTTGTGAAAAGGGGAACCTTCCTGCAATATTACTTCCCTCTCTACTTCCCTGCAGCGAAGCTAGATTTTGTGGTTGTCGTATTGGTGCACTTCCTTCGCTATGTGTTTGCAGGGTGTATGGTTTTTGTTTTCACTTTTCATCTAGATTGTGGTTACTGCTGCTGTTTAGAGGAATAAATGCAACAAATAAGGCCCTAATGGCAAGAAATAGGTGACCTCACCTGAAGGTATTGCTCATGGCCCAGGTAGGTGAAGTATCTCTTGCTCCCTACCTTTTGTTGTTTAAGTGCATTGGAGCATTCTTCCAGGCACAGTCTTCTGCTCTGGGTTTTTGTTGTTTTTGTAGGTGTGTCTCTAAAGGGGTCTCTAAAAAGTAGTCGATGTTTCCTACTGACACTGAAAGCAGAGTGAGAGAGAACAGTTTCAGTCTTCCTCTTCAGCTTTATGGTTTTCTTTCTCTTTAAGATTTTTTTTTAAACTGGTGCTAGCCTGTATTTCAAGGGGATGTTCTCTGCAGCACAAATATGAACAGTTTACATTTCCTTATGCTGCCCCACAAATAATCCCTACCTTTGAATGAGATCAGACATCGATTTATGTGGGGGACACTGCTTTAGTTATAAGCCCCCTGAAAACACAGCATTTTCTGTCATGTGGCTTGGGAAGACCCACACAGCCACTCTGTGCATCCCTCAAGAAAACAGTCTCCAGGATTCTCATAAGCATCTGATTGCTGAGGCTACATTTCTGCTCCATTTCATAAATGAAAAATAAATGGTTCCCTTGACAAAGAGAATGGGGGTAAATTTGCCAAACAGCTGTAATAAACAGAAGAGTATAAACCTTTTAGATGGAGCTCATAGGGTCTGCTCCCCACACTGCTCAAGTGTTAATACAAGCAAATAGTGTTACTTCTAGTGTAGCTGTGACATGAATATAATACTGTCTCATAGCAGCAGTTTATGAGGCTAAATTTTTGGTACTTTCTTCTTTTGTTTGTATTCTGTTGATCAAGATAATGTCTTTGCTTTTTACTACAGCATCTTAATGTTTTTGTTAAGATATTTAAGGCATGGAACACATGGAGTGAGAATAATTCCCACTACATGTAGCTCTCACCAGCATCTTCAGATATGTGGATCCCTCTCAGGAATGGCCTTATCCAGGATTTTTAGAGTGGTAAAGCAAAGCTGTCTTTGGCACTGAGAGAAGTGTCATGAAAATCCTCATAGTAAAATTGCAGCCATGATAGTGTTAGAATTTACCTTTACACTGCTGTACAGAGTCTGCTTGAAGCATACAAGGAAAATATCTGGTTCTCTGAGTACGGTACAAGTTGAACAGAGTGAAAAGAAAAAAATGTTAAAAATTAGCAAGGTATCGTGGGGCTCAATGTATGTTACTGGCTCACCTAGTTTTGGGTGCAAGTCAGAATGAAAATCAGTTGTTTGTAGCTTCACAATAATAAATACTTTGGCTTTTCACAGCTGATTCTGGTAACAAAAGGCAGTTGCAGATAAGATTGGATCTTCTCTTCAATGGCTCTTTGAAAGGAAAAATAGTTCTCAGCGCGCTGCCCTGTTGTAACTCTTCACTGACTACCATCTCGCACAGATTTCATTATGCGTTTCCCCTCTCAGCTGTTGCATGGTTGTGGATTGAAATGGATGCACCCAGCAAGCTTGTACAGATGGATATGTTCTTGGCTGTTGTGCAGAATTAATTAGTGTTTTCTGTTCTATATATGCCCTTACATTGTGCTTACCCCAGTAGTTGAGTGCATTGAACAACGTTATCTCACATCTGTCACATGTTCATTTTCTCCCTGATCCTTTCCCCTGGAGGTGTGCAGCACACTGTCTTGCTTTGGGAGCCGAGCAGACAGACTTTGTGAGGACCTCCCAGGTCATCAAGTCTCGTCTCTGGCTGTTGCAGACATCTACATTATATAACGCTCTTGTGAGCTGAGCAAGTGCCAGTCTAGTATCAGATTTCTTTTTTTGTGTTGCTCTTCGCAATCTGTTCCACTACTTTCATATAAGGGTTAGAAAGCTTTCATTTTTACCTTCAGATTGTTTCTGCCTTGTTTTTTGCCTATTTGACCCTGTGTCAGTGTTGTTGTTGATCTTAATTAGCTTTTCCCCTTCTGGGTTCTTTATCATCCTTACCGGATTTATAGGCAGCAATCTTACTTCCTCTTAGCCTATATATTGGTAGGCTGTTGTACTGTTAGTACAGGTGTGACTATGTTTGAGGTAATTGTTATTTCATCAAAATTAAAGCTGGGAAAAATCATTCCAAGTGGATTTAATTTTTCATTTTTGAAATCATTAACTTGAATTACACAGCAGAGTTAGTGCTGTAGTGATGTATGAGAAAATCCTACCTTAATATTTAGGCAGGAAACTTACTACATTTATTATCTAATATGCATTGCCTAAACAGCTAAGAAAATTCAGTTTAGTCCCCTGGCTCACCTTAGGTAAGGCTTTAAGAATACTCCTACTGGTTTCAAATGAGTCTGTGTTGCATAAATTTCCACATGAAGTTGGAAAACTAATTTCCTTCCAAAGCGTAAGGTGCTTGCTAATGGCAAGTCAGCAATGAGGCTGTCCTGCTTCAGTCTGGGACCTGAGGCAAGTCATAACAGCAGTATGGCTCAAACTGCCTAGCCTCAGGTCCTTGGTGACTGCACGTTATTGCCTATAAATATTTGGAAATGTCTCCACCTGTGCCCTTTTCAGCATATGACAAGCCCTATACGAGGCCACACCATTTAGCCAAGTACAGGGTCATGGGACAGGGCTGCAGTGTTGAGCCCACAGTGGGGGCTGCTCGGTGGTGTGTTCCCACTAGGCACAGCTCTTCCTCTCCCTTCCCTGCAGCCATGCAGGGCTGTGGCATCGCTCCTGCTCTGGAGTATGTCTGGCCCACAGACAAAAAAGCAGACTGACCTGATTGCTGTATCTGGCATCGAGTCACAGACTGAAAAAGAGGCCATTCGGCTGTGCTGCAAATTTGTGAGAAACTAGGGCAGTTCAGTGCAAAAGGCTGAGGAACTTGAGTTTTGTGTTTGACACCAGACCTGGCAGGTTTGGCTGCATCCTAATATGACTATGACTGTCATAGCATGTTTGCATAGTGTGTCTGGTGGCAAACGATCCACATTTCTGGAAAAATGCACTTATTTCTACTGGATTTATAAAGAATGCCTGAACAGTCTGTTGATGAATTTTCTCTCTGGTGGCTACACCTTTTGTGTTGTGATTTTTTTTTTTGTGGAGGAATTTATGCTGATTCAGAAGTCTTCCTCTTTGCAATTTGCTATTTCAAACTATCACTGCAAAGAGGGAAGATGGACCTCTTCAGTCACCCCTTGCTTGTCTAGAAGTGATCAGCATTTCTGATGTTACTCCCTCAATAAATTAAGCAAATATTATGGATGTGGATAGCATAAAATTAATGCATCTCTTTTTGAACCTTTTCTTGTTACTGTTGATAGATTATTTTTTGTAATCCATCTGTTTCTCTTGCCTGATTGATGTTCATCACAAATCCTGTGCTCATGGCAGGCATAAAATATTTGAAGAAAACTTGAGATTTCACCTGTCTCCATAGCTGAAGGCAGTTTGAGTTCTGTAAAGCTGTTGATTTGGCTTCCTAAATGTATAAATATAAAAGTGAAGCGGATTTGAGAATCAGCTTTGATATTGTCTGGACCACAAAGTTAAAGTATTTCTACATTAGGAAGAGTTATTTCTGAAGTTCTTACAGATAGGAAGTCTCCTATTCCGAGAGAAACATCAAGCCTAAATTTTAACTGTCATGAACACTGGTCAGTCAAATTAGAGTAAGTGGCTTTCAAAATGCTACCAGATCAGTGTGTTTTCAACTTACATCCATCTTTCATTCACTTTTATGAATGTGGACTGCATGTGGTACACAACAGCTTGAAATGAAATCCTTTTTTCTTTTTACTGTGATATTTTTTTTTTTCCTGGAGTAGCACAACTGTGCCATTTTTCCATAGAAATGTTAATAAAACTTTATTCTTACTGTCTGAGCTTTTCCAACTATCCATCCTTTGCTTGCCTGTAACATCCACTGGTATATCAATCTAAGAAAAGAAACTTTCAGTCTCCAGGTCAGTTAAGACCTACTGATACATGTTGTTCCACTGAAGCCTGCGTACGTTCACTTTGGTGGATCTCCTTTGCTCTTCCTTCTGCTGATGCTAGTTGACTTTTTTTTGAGGAAAACTACCCCTTTCCCATCACAGTCCCCCCTAATTGGTTAAACGGGTGATATAATATAGATTTTTTTTTAAACAGGAAATTATGGGGAAAGTGGAATGGAAGCCTTCAAAGAACTGGCTGCCCAAGAGGGTCTCTGCATTGCTCACTCTGACAAGATCTACAGCAACGCTGGGGAAAAGAGCTTTGATCGCCTGCTCCGCAAGCTGCGAGAAAGGTTACCCAAGGCTAGAGTGGTGGTTTGCTTCTGCGAGGGAATGACAGTGAGGGGGATCCTCATAGCCATGAGGCGCCTGGGAGTGCTTGGGGAGTTCCTGCTAATTGGAAGGTAAGGCTCCGAGTGTGATTTCTCTGCCTGTCCTCTCACTCTCATCTTACAGGCAGTCCTTTAATTTCAGAACTGTGCAACTCAGGCTACCCCTAATTTCCATATTTGTCTCATGAATGGAAAGAAGTGTCAAGATGGTAGAGCAGATCTCAGGAAGGGGACATGAAGATGTATGCCAACTCAATTGGTGGTCTTAACTTTTGCGGAAGTAAACTCTTTCATATGGATATGAGACATTAGTACTTTTGTGCTTTTACACACTCTAGGGTAATGTTTCATACACAGATTTTTCGAACCAAAGTAGAGAGTGCAGACTTCTGCTTTCAGAGTGTGATCTGGAAGTGTGACGTGACAAAATTTCATGTGTTTCACTAAAGATGTCTCCTGATAATCTGAAACCCCAAATTATTGAATGGTTTTGATTACTTGTACTTTTTTTCGGTCTTATGATTACAACCAGGCGTTCTCAGTTGTACACTTTGTTTTGATCTTTGCTGTTGAAAGCTAGGGCACCAATATAATGCAAACTTGTTTGCTTTTTAAAACATCAAACTTGCTGATGAACAAGTCAGTATGTATGTGTATTTTTATATTACTAGAGTAACAGCGCAGATCTGTATTGGACAGGGAAAGGCTGTCTTTATCAAAATGAGAATGGCTGCTTTTTTCTTCTAGAGTTTATCTTTGTAGATATTCACTGAAATATGGTCATTTTAGTTCTATCACATGTAGTCTATCCAGCTTCCATTTTTGCGTTAGCTCTTATTTTGAGATTCTTTGATTTTCACCTTGATTTTTGCAAAGTCTTTATGTCTGGTTTTATGTTTCAATGAACCTTGCTCAAATGATGAGGACTGACATTTTCTGTCTTCTCTGTTAGATTGATAATGTCATTTTTACTCCTTCTATTTATTCTTTGTTTCTTCTTTATTTTTTAAACACCATTCCTACAAGGCCTTTGGCAGTTGTCTCCGTACCTATTTAGCTTCTCTTGCCTTTTTATTCCATTGTCATTCTGACCTGTCAGGCTTCTTTTTGTCCCTTTCTTTCCCAATTGTCATGACTGGTATGTTCTCCTTTAGCTCTGTGCTATAATATTGGTCTTTCCCTGACCATATTGCTCCTCAAAACCCACAATTATGATTTTTATAAATCAGATAGCTAATCTGTCATAAGTTATCATCTGAAAGCATCAATGGTTCGTTGTTTATTTTTATTACGGTCTTTGATTGCAATCTATTTGGAGCAGAGACTATATCTCTAGAAGTGTGTGTAGATAAGATGTAGCACATTTGGAAACCATAAGCATTAAAATGAAACAGAGTAAGGTGATATTGAAAATGGTATTATGTTCTAGATTTGTGCATGTGCTTTTCATCTGCATCATTCAATATGCATCATTTGAAATGGATAATGGAATGTTTCAAGACTGACATGTTTTAAGTATGCTTTTTGGTGAACAGAAGAAACTAACTATAATAAAATTAGTCTGGGTGATAGCATCCTTGGTCTTTTTGTAAATGCCTTGAGGTGTTAGGCAATGCTGTGCTTTCTTCATGTGTTGTTGTCACTCTATAGTGGTGTCTTATTGTTCACTGGATTTTGGTGCTCTCTTGACACTGTCCATACAGAGAGCCAAAGGAAATCAGTCCTCTACATTAAGCACCAAAACTTGGTACATTGGTGGTACAAACATTAGCTTCCTATTAGGCCATTTACTTCATCCCCTACTCCGTGGATGTGTGGAACATTTCAGCTTGAAATTTTGATTAAAGCCTTTACCAAGCATTATGTTACTCTATTTTGTTCAATTATTTGTCTCAGAATCTGCCCAATAGCATTGCTCCATACTTTTTGTCAGAAATTCTCACCTATTAAATGCTAATAATGGAACTCATTTGGAAATCACAGTGAGTTTTTCAGATAGGTTTTCACATACTCTTATGCTGGTAATTGAGTATGGGAGTCGGTTTTAGGGCTGGGTGGGCTGTTCCAATTGTAAAATAGGCTGGCTATTGCTTGTGCCCAACAGCTGGTTGAAATAAAAAACGCTAAAGGGCTTGCACACGTTTTGTATATGCTTTCAGAACTGAAAGAAAATACATTTTCTTTGAATTGTCCTAATTGAGTGATTTTAAAAAATGGCAAATCTAGCAAACTTATTCACAAGTAAGTTGCAGCAAAACTGCAGTGCTATGAATTTGGTCATCTATATACAAACAGGAACTGAGGCATGCATTAACACTGCTCTGACATGCTGTTTAGTCATTTTTATTCAAGTACCCAGCTAAGCGAAATACCAAAAGCCTTTTAAGAACATTCTTTTAATTGAGGGAAGTGGGAGTGAAAGTGAAATCAAGATTTTTTTGCAATAATGAGCTAAACAAAGTCTTTAATTTACCCACAGGTTTATTATCAGCCACACTGTATCAACTCTGTACTCTGCTCTGACTCACTGTAGGAAGGAAGCCTTTATAAAGGACCACCTGGCTAAATAGCTTTCTTCCTGCTCTGTCTTCAATATTGCTGTTGATCAAAGTAGAGAGGCACAGCTTAGCTTAACTAAATTCAAGGTATCAGAAAGAGAGCTGGGAACTAAATTTGACCTCAGTTTAATCTGGGAATGATATTTTGGGAATTACAGGGGATTACATTGAGCCAGGACTGGGTCGTCAGATACTGGGGACCTTTCTGGGATGGGCTGACTCTTCTCAGGCATGGAGGTAGCACCCTATTTGTGCCGTATCTAAGCAAGTGTTCCCAAATTGAGATTGGAGATCTAACTAGCAGTTCAGTCTTTGCTGCTGGAAGTGGGAGACTGTTGTATTAGTGAGAAGAGAGGGAATTCCCATTTCTGAATCTGGAGGGAAGATGGGATTAATACAGGACAGGAGAAGAGGTTACAATCCTACCTGCAAGAGAATGGCAGATGATTCTGAAATTGATACAGTGTCCAAATGTAGTAGAGAGTCCAGTAAGAAAATTTATTAAGCTATGAAATTAAGAATGATAAGGCTCTAAAAAATGGCTGATAAAGGAAAAGAAGGCAAAAATTGATCATGGCTTTGTATAAAAACAGTTATTGGAATAGTATTGGAGTAACCAAAGGCAATAATTACAATAAGAAAATTAACAGTATTCTTAAGGGAACTCAGGTGATAGCTCTTTTAGCAGAAATTAGTTTTGATGTGAAGGGACTATGTAGAAAGATACCCAACATCATGTGTCTAATCATGTTTATGCAGGCCACTGGGTTTAATATTACTTAATAAGAATCAGTTAGGTTTTGTGAGAATCTTGCAAGATGGATTAATCTCTTGTGTATCTCCTGGGATGATGCATCAAGACCAGGCATCTCTGTGGGTAATGCAAAGCAAATGAAAGATGCAAACAAAATCCCCAATTTTAGGAGTTACTCTGAGATCATTGGAGATGAGAGTTTATATAAGTAGTTGGAAATGAAAATGCTCTTTTGCAATTTGACTGTCTCTCCAACTCCTACACATAGTTGTTTGTGTAAACATATGAGGAACTTTGAGAAGGAAGGGATATTTTAGTGCACATGCTGTTTTTTAATATAACACTTGGTAACGGACTATGTACAGCTTTACTTCCACAGGCTTTCTAATGTTTTATGGTCCCCATGAATATCGCTCTATGGGCTGTTGTAGAACTGTGAATTTTAAGTGTTGGTAGGGTGACTTCTCCTGAAAGTTTGGACATTTGGCAGTGAAGTTATGGTTGTATTCTCTGCTGTGAACCCCGTGCATGACAGAGGGAAAGGTAGTTCTTATCCTATATCTAATAAAACCCTTTTAGTGTAGGGTGACAGAGCTTTCAGGATACATAGTGTGATGAAATTTTTCCTGACTACCTTCCCTTCACAAGTTAATATTAATAATGGTGTTTTTTGTGTTTAACTTCACACTTTTTAAATATTGACAAGGCATTGTCAATGTAAACCATTGGTCCTATTTGACATTGTTTGATATATAGAACCTTATTTCATCCAGGTGTAAGAGTAAGCAACTTGTTGGTGAGGTGACAGAGAAACATGCCCTGATGTAGTCAATCCCTGGGTGGCAGAGTGTGTGGGAGGATTTGGGAACATGCCCACGACAATTATCACCTTCCAAAGCCTGGGATTTTATGCCTGAACAGGCATGTAATACCATTGAGTTGGTGTACCATTTGACAGAAGAATGCCTTGCCTACCTGAATAAGACCTACCAGGTCCTAGCACTGTGACTACTGAGCCTCTGTTCAGCTCCATCAGAGCAGAGAATGGAGGGCCTCTACATCTGAGGATGCCATGGTTAAGACAGGGACCCAAACCCTAACTACAGTAATCGCCCCAGTTGTCAAAAAGAAAAACTGGAAGCAGAAATTGACAGGTACATAGCATCAATTAGTAAAGGAGGAGGAAGAATCTGATCAGGAAGCTGGTCCTTCAGCAAGGAAACAGAAGAAGGTGACAGAAGTCACTCTATAGGCAGAGATTACCTGGTCCCTGAGTTAACTTTGAGATATGCAGAAAGATTGTGTCTGCCAGCCAGGCGAACAGATTGCTGCCTGGTTGCTCAGATGCTGGGATAGTGAGGCTGACAGGAATTAGAAGGGAAGGAAGCCCAATAAGTTGCTAGGGATTAGAGAACAGACAAAGAAATCAGAAAAGAGGCAACAATCCACAGCCTCTGGACATGGCTCCTGTTGAGTGTGAAGGCGAGGTATGTCCTCAGGGATTATCTTGTAAATTAATGAGGAAAGTAGTCCACCGCCAAGACAGGTGTTGTTTTAATTTGTGTCTTTGTTTCTCACTATCCAAATCTATTTTAATTGCCAATAAATTGAATTAATTTGGCCCAAATTGAGTCTCTTTTGCCTGTGAGGGTAGCTATTAAACAAGCTCCCTGTTTTTATTTTGATCCATGAGATTTTTCATCCTATTTTCTACCCCTGTCCTGTTGGGTGGGGAGAGTTGGCAAGCGGCTGGGTAGGCATTTGGCTGCTGACCAAGGCTAACCCACCACAGATGACATAAGTTGCACTGCCAACAGTATGATGACAGGCATTTCTCTTTTTCTTTCATGCAGTTCTGACATCACAAATAACAGAAAGTATCACAAATACCACCTTCCATATCTGACTGAAAAGGTTGCCTGCCTATTCGTTACAGATGAGTTGGTGGTGCCAGTGGCTCATATGTTACTTACAAAGTGACTGAGAATATTCTGCTGCTAGACTGTTATGTTTTTCATAAAGATGATGACCGTCTAAGGGTGTTCCTTTTCTTTTAAATTAGACTAGCTGAAAGAAAGATGCTGTACTTCAACACTGTGTCTTCATTTACGATGGGGGCTGTCCCATGTTTGTGAAAAATCAATGAGAAATGTTCACATTCTCCCAAAGAAGCTGAAGTGCTTTGCTGGGACAATGTGTTTAACTCCATTTCCAAAAAAATATGATTAGCTGTTTTTTTAGTACATAAGAGATTAAAAAGAAATCAGTAAGAGCCAACAGTATGTTGTCAATTGGGGAAAAAACATGCCTTGTGATAGCCTAGATTATCTAGGATAGGTTTGGACCTTGTAAATGTGGCAAAAGTAGTAGATATTACAGTGTTGCTTATGATAGTGTTTTACGCCAACTTGCTATGAGTGGAAATGTTGTGTTAAGAAAACTGGTAGTAATCCAGCATTGCCAAATAGATATGATAGAATCCAAACCACTAGCATACCATGTGCTGTTTTTCAGTGAGGGTGGTCTGAGTGAGAAAGCTCATAGTGGTTCAAAACTCTAAAGTAAATACAACACAAGTGGCATGTTGACAAACAGACAGATAGTCATTTAAGCAGTAAAAGGTTTACTTTTCATGCTGTTTACAGCAAGAGGAGGACTGTTTTATCTATCTGGTGCATCCATGGCCAAAGATGCTCAGAATGACTCTTACTAATGTGCCTGTTGCTGTTGATACTCCAAGTTAGTGGAAGACTATGTATTTAAATAAGTATTTCGATGTAATCAGAGGTTTAGCTGGGTTTGGATTCAAATTGCTGATTAAAATTCAGGTAGATTCCCTGAAATGCTGAAATCATTAATGATCAATGTTCAAATACTTTCAAAGTCTAACTAAAGTTGGCAGTTAAGCAAAGTATTGTCAATGAAGATAGCCCCACTTGGCAACATCATCCCATTTCCTGAACATTATCAAGGTTGGTATTAGGATCCATTGCTGATTTTAAAGTCTGGAACCTCACCACATGTCAGACTCTACAAATTTGTATTCCTTATTAATTCATGGTTCAATCTGTAGTTGCAGTCTAGCACCTGGGAACTGTGGTGAGAATTTATAATCGGTGTGGATGAAAACAGCATTACATGATACAAAACAACTATGAACAAACATGGTTTGCTTACCCTCTAATCTAAAATATCATCAATCCGTATTAAAATGGGATTACATGTCAAGTGTCAATTAAATAGGCATCTGTTACAGCACAATTACTTTTGTTTTGAGTTTCTCTGTAGTTTGCATTTAGAGCTCAATAATAGACATTCCATGGCTGTTGCGTGTTGATAGTGGTGGTGAATTAGCTCTAAGGTTAAGGTTTACTTAGTTGGGATTTTAGAGAGCATTTCCATGCTACTGTTAACAACAGCGATGATGTTCACTTATTCAAAAACAAGAAAATACAGGAAATGTATCTATTGTTTTTGATGGTAAAATGGGATTTAAGTATTATAATGGGCAAATTTATCCCCCCCCTTCTCCCTTCTGTGTGATATGAGCTAAACTAGGTGTTGAATATAATCAAACCTATCTGTCTTGTATGGGCATCCGGTATTTGCTTCAAAAGCATGTATTAACCCTTAGACATTTGTCTGGAATTTCACTTATTCTCATTTTACTTAATGTTTTTAATGAGGATGAGATTTTCAAAAGTCATAGGTGAGATATTGGTGCTTTTGTAAATGTTAGTCAATTTTATAAAAAGCACTCTTTTTTTTTTTTTGGTAATTCAAAATGAGATAGTTTATGCTTTGTGCAACAAAAATAAGTACAAAATAGTAAATTTCATCCATGGTCTCTCTATTATCGGTATTTATTCACAGAAGACTTTAACATAGAATTTCTTGTGGTGCTTGCTAACGTGAATCCACTTTAGAGGAAACATGTATGAGACTATGTTCCAGCAGTCCATATAAATTCCTACCTCGGATTGTCCAAGAGAGATCTCATACTGACAGACATGAAATACCTGGTCTCCAATATCTTGAAGACATAGAAAAAGCCCAAACCCTATGTCACAATCTTCTTTCTGCGTTGATTTTCCCATATGATCTTTAGAATTGTCTGTCCGTAAGAATACATGCCTATGTATCCAAAGACTTTCTGAAAGCATTTTTTGTAGAAATATGAGATCGTAGGCCACCCAGGTGTGAAATGGTATGTTTAAACTGTACTTGAGTGCTTGCAGACTGTCTGTGGTAAGAAATAATTCACATAAGATAATATTTAGACTAGATGCAGCTTTAAGTATCTTTTGTTCTTGGAAAATTCTTTGATTTCTATACAGGAATTTGAAAGAAAAACAATTTCCAGGCTATTATTCAGAAGAACAGATGTCTTTGTATGGCTTGTTAATATAAACATTACAAAAAGTAAATACAACACTTTACCAAAACCTAAATACACCTGTAAGACTAATTAAAGTGGAAGCAGTATTGATTACTAAAATACAAATCTATAAGTTAGGATATTTTAATAAAATAAATACTTAAACAGCTTTTTAAAGTGGTATGAAAGGTTGCTGATTTAACAAACGGGATGTGTGAAAACCTGTTTGAAGGCAACACATACTTTTTAATGGTACTCATTAATGTACGTTTTTCATAAATGTTGGTTGTATTGAGGGGAGAAAAAGGGAATGGGATTTTCCTGCATCTGATTATCAAGTCAAAGTAATGCTATCTTTCACTTGCTTAAGTCACTGGAATAGGAGAGGAGACAAAAACATGCATCCGAGTATCTTGGAAGGCAATAAAAATGTGAAGCTTAAACCTCATGATGGTAAAACTTGTGGGGGGAAAAAAACTCTTACCTCTGGATTTCTGGTAAAAACGTAAGGTATTTTATGCCTCTTGCTTAGCAAAAGAAAACTGAGACACTGGTTCAGTGTTTCCGAATGGCCTTGGCATGGATTCTGTGGGGTGAGTTATTTAAGCTAGTAATGCCCAGCAAAATGCAAATAATGAACAACCTTGGTGGAAATAATTCACCTTTAAATTTTCTGCAAAGTCTTCCAACACTGAAAAAGTGCAACAGTTCCATGTCTGCTCATTGTCTATGAATTAATATGGACATTAGAATAATTCATAGGGCTATGTGTCATTGATGGATTATTTATTAGGCAGTATATGTTTTATCTTGCCTCTGCAGAAACCAGTAGCTGGATGGCTGCTGCTCACCTGGAAGAATACGCTGTACTTTTGTGTGAATGAATCATATTGAATGATGCTACTTTGAGGATCTTTGCATAATTTTCTTAAGCCCAGGTGTATTTCAGGCATGTCTGTGTGAGGCTGGGATTCTTTATAAATGATTAGGAAGCTAAGCAATTTATATTTCTACCGACAACATAATAATACTCTGAACTTTGGAATTTCTGCAGTTTACTTCTGGTGCTTTTCTGTCCTCAAATAGAAATGTAACTTGATGCAGTTCTGGTAAAAACATGAGCAAAACACTCCCTAAAAATATAAAGCCTCATTATGTTATTTCAGGTATAATTTCTTAATTCTAGATAGCAAATTAATCACCTATTTTTCAAGAAAAACAGAAATGAACCTGACACCTGAAAGGTGAACCTTTCCTGGAATACTTTACTAATTTTATTATTATTTACAAATAATTATACTAAGACTTGGCAGGAAACATGAATATAAAAATAGTTTTTCCCTCTCCAATATGGAAATACCTAATATCACTGTTAATAACAGTTCCTGTCCTTGGATCACTAGAAAATGTTACTATTAGGGGTAAGGTATTGACTGAAGGTAATCAGAGTTGCCTGAGCTGTGTTCATACAAACGACACATGTTTTGACAGGTACAAGCACGTCAAGGAAAAAAAGATTTAGGTTGCAATTTAAAAACACCTTTCTGCTGAATCCTGGAAAGCAGTGACTGAAAAGCTTTAGAGCTCCTGTGAAAAATCAGCTGGCAGCGTTTTCAGTGCAGCAGTTTACTGCTTGTTAAAGCCTTTGGCTCATTGACCAGAGCAGGATATGATATTGTGGGGAATTACCACGTATTTCCATATACTACCTGATTTTCATTCATTTTTCTCTTTCATAAACACCCTCAACCTAATGGCCTTGCTGGAGAAGGCCTTGGTACCTTGCCAAGCCTGGAAAATGCGCTCAGCATTTAGCAGTCTGAGGAGCTGAATTCGTCTGAAGGGAGGCTAGCCCTGAAGCATTTCATCTGTATGAACATACAACATGGAAATTTCAGGTCATGCAACGGTTGTAATCTGACAGCCAAATACGTAATGTTTCTAAAGTTGAAATTAAACAGGAATCAAGGCAACTGGCCCATGGTGCTAGATCCTTATTCTGTTGCTTTTCTGCTGAAATTTTCATCTAAGACAAACCCTTTCCACTTCTGAGGCATAGTAATGCTTTATGACCTGACACGATGTCAAGAACTCATTTCACAAAGCCAAGCTGGTTCTTTCATGTTACTATTGCCTCTTCAGCACCACCAATCTGTTTTGATGTTTTTTCAGTCTTTCTGACTGAAAGACTGCAGAACCGGCCAGCTCTTGCTCATACTTCACTTCAGTCATTACTACCTGCATCTTAGTTCAGTTATTTGTACCTCAGAGAGGGAGGAAAAAAAAAAAAAAGGATTTTGTTTTTGTTTCAAAGCCTTGCAAATTCAATGCTGCCTGGTAACTGACCTGGCACTTATTTTAACTGACTTTAAACCATATGCATTATTCACTCTGAGCTATTTGTGGGTAAGCTTTGGTACCTAGGGCTCATACAGTTATTTTCCATGCTGGTGATTTGGCTGTATTTATTCTTTCTGTGGGGATTAAGTTTAAGTCTTTTCCTCAAAGTCTGGAGGGATGCAATACAAGTCAGAGTAAGAAAGAAAAATATACTACTGTTTAGTTTAGTAGAAATAGAATGTGTTATTTTTCCACTTTACAGAATAAAACTGAATTCTTTGGTTTCAATCCAAAGAGGGCATCATGAAGAAGAGACTGAATATCAGCTCTTGCATGTTAACAGGAAGATTAGGAAAGCTGCGTAATAGGTCAGATTTAAGCATTTCTGTATGCAGAAATGACAACCCGAATGTGACTCCAGTTATGGTTTCTGTGGATTTCTTATGGCAAGTTGAATCATTGTAAGTTGCTTTTTCTAATGGAGAATTGCTAAACTTTCTCTACTCTAATACATCTCTGAACATACATTTTTGTCTGCCTCCGTATTGTTATGTTATTTGCATTTTTAATTTGTTCCTTACATGCTGCATCTTGTTCCTTGCATCTTCATCCATCCTTTCTTGGTCTTCCTATCCCCATTTACCTGAGTCTCAAGACTTACCTGCCAATTAACTTACTGAACTCTTCAGCACCTGCCACCTGCTTTTTTTCTGGTAGTAAAAACTCTACACTGTTGGCATAATTTCCTTTCTGTGAAGTCAGGAGGAGTTTTAGCATTGTCTTAACCAGAAATGGAGATAAGTAAAATACTCATATTACAGAGATACTTGAGGAACAGGTTAATCTTAGAACTCTTCTGCCTTATGTGTTTGCTCCTATTATATTAGGCGGATCAGCTCTCTGCACCCTGTTTTGGAAGTCTCACCCAAAGCTGTAATTAAATAAATGTAACAATTTAGGAACAATGTATCCTCTTTTTGTTTGCGGATGTGTGATAGCAGTCAAAAAAAAAAGGACTCCCACACCTCAAAAGTAACTATGCAGCAATGTGAGACTTGCTCTTTTATTGTTTTCAATGGTTCTTGATGGGACTTTGCATCACTTTTGCCATTAAAAAATACAGTATGAATCACTTGCTACCATATTAACTGCTATTGCCTTTACAGACCAGAAATACTGTAAAGCTAATTGACTGGAATCTGTTCTCATGTGTTATCATAAAAATTTAAAAACTAAATTCTAAGGATAGGCAATGGTATAAAAAGGAAAACCTAGATGGGTGTTCCAACTTTGAAAGCTGGCAGTTGTTCATTTTCAGAGTTGCAGACTGAATAAATGTGAGGATTCACTAAGAGGTAACAATGTCAGCAAACAAACCAGATGCTGAAGTCTATTGAAAGTACCACTGCTAAGGGCAGTGCCCAGACTGATTTATAATGGAATGCTTAGAGTACGAAATCAGATGTGTTGATCTGCATGCATTTCAAATTAATTTGTCTCAACAGTGTGATAACAATGTATGTTAAATGAATGCAGAATGGGAATGGAGAGTTTAAAGTCTTCACAAGAAATTTGCCACAGTCTCTCTGGTAAGCATGAGAATAGAAATAGGGGATGATAGAGCACAATAATGTATCTCGAGAGCTCTGTTGTCCAAGTGTGACTGATTTCTTTTTTCTGTTTCCCGTTATGTTTATGAGAGAACTTCTTCGATGGGAAGACTTAAGTAATTGCACAACCTGCTACTCCAGCAGGGTAAGAGTTGCAGTTGTAGAGAGATGTGGGCAGAATTAAGAAGTAGGAAAGGTAAAAGGCTAAGAAAGGAGAAGAGATGGTGCTAAAATGTGAGAAAGAAAACATACATTGTAGGACGAAGGCAAATAGAATGGGGAAGTAGGAGAGGATGAGTTGTAAGAGCCTGTATGTAAGAAAGATTTGCTGGCTTTTAATTGAATCAAGTCTTCCTGTATGCAAATGTAAAATACACAGAAGACATCCTCTTATATTCAGACTAATGTGTGGAACTCACAGATGCCACTGAAGTTTTGTGGAAGTAAATAGCTCAGGAAGCTTTAAACAAGAATCAGACATTAACAAGCAAACACATCTGTAATTTCCATACCAAGGATGAGAATTACAAGGAATGTCAATCATCTGGCTTGAAACAAATCAGCCAGTCAGCCAATACTCCTAGGAGACAGGTGTAGGAGATAGGAAATAGATATATTTCTTTACAGAGAAGAAAAAAAATGGAAGTAAAAGATCTTCATTTGAATTACAAGCAATGGATGTTCACTGCTGACAGAAACACAATCCTAGAACACATGGACATTTTTCTGTTTTAATAGGTAAGCACTTTGTATCAGAAAGTTATTCTCATTTCACATTCACTTTAACAGCGCTGTTGTCCAGACAGTTATTCATGATTCATTACATTCACGTAATCTATGACTTTGAGATTGCAGTTCCCACTGCAGAACTAGGCTAAGAGTTGCTGTTTCATCGCCAGGTATTTTACTGGATTCAAATTTACTTTTCCTGTCAACCCCAAATCACTTTTTCTATCCCCAGGCAAGCAGAGCTTCATGTACCTGCTCCTTACCTGTCCAGATCTTCCAGCTCCTGGCAGCCTCTAAAATAAACTTCATACATTGTTAATGCCTAAGTCTGCGGCATAGTGAAAGCTGAAATAGTGGAGACATTTGTAAGAATAAATTGAATTTAACATAAAAGTAAGACCTCAGCTGTTGCATTGTTCCATGTTGTATATAACTTAATATAAAGCTCTGTGATTCATTTAAATGAAACTGTCACAAATTTTCAGACTGAGAAGCAGAAGGAACCTTGCTGTGTAACTGAAATCCCCCCCCGAGGTAGGCAATTATTTACATCCCTCTTGAAGGAGCCAGGGTCTATTGACCATTATGGAGTGTATGGGGAGCTAAATGATAGGGGCAGATGTACAGAGGGAGAAAGAGCTGTGCAGTGCTCTAGGTGATATGTATCTGCTTATCTTGGGTTTACAATGTAAGAACACAATTTATGCTGTAGTGGGATAATAGCCAAGGAAAAACAAACTTCAAAAACCATGGTCTATGAAAGGTATGTATTTCTAGTTGCTTTTTTCCACCTCTTCTTTCAAAAAGCTGTAGGAATGATAAATTTTGTCACTTTTTTGAAAGTTTAGTGGCCAAACTAAACAATCTGTCTTATAACAAGTCAAAAAAACTTTTAATGAGTTCTATAGTTTGTTTTCATTTCTCATAGGAAGAAAAAATTTATTCTTTGCCAACCTGAAACATTTTTGTTAAATCCAGAACAATGTTGTGTCAATTTCAAAACAAATATGCTATTTCAAAATAGAAAGTCAGAATATTCCTATTTTGAAAATATTGAAACTATTTCTTTTAGAGAATGTCAAAATAAATTGTCATAATATTTAACCCTCCATGCTTTCCAAATTGGTGAATAATTTTGATCTCCCTACAAGTGTAATTTCCAGCAGATGTAATATTCATCCCTTCCTTGTAGTTTTAGTAAAGCTTTTGAAAGCTGTGCTGATAGTGACTCTACAAACCAAAATCTCCCACCATTTTCAGTCATCTACGAGACTCCAACCTGTTCTCATGGATAATAATAGTAATAGAAACCTCTTGTTTTTCTTTGTGAACTACACCAACACAATATAATAACTATATAGACTCAAGTTCTTAGGAGCATGGGACACTGCAACATGCTTTCTCAGCAGCATGGGATACTTTGAGTACATCAAATATATCACCTGTTTGCATTGGCTCCCCATAGAAGTGACTTGGCTTTCCCTTAATCCTTAAGGAACTTTGTGATCTTTGACAAAGCTATCTACAAGACATGTGAATTCTTTGGGGTCAAAACTGTGGCCACTACCTTGACCAAAAAGGCAAAAGGGAGTTTTCTGTAACAGTGTGAAACAGTTCTGTGCAAAATACAAAGCTTCTGTCTGAGACTGGCCTTAGTATGTATAGTATAAGGTATGTGACTTAAGTGAACCCTGCACACTTAAACCTTTCTGTGATTCACAGGATGAAGTTCTAAGATGATTACAGCCACTGCAGTACAAACACCTGTGGAGATCGTTGACAGGCAAAGCTAGGGTCCCTGTTGGAATAATTCATGCTATCTTATGCTAGTGATGTTTAAATAAAGTCAGACTGTATCTGAAGCCCTTCAGTGACAGTGGTAGTGCCTCTGGGATAACATATTTAAGAAGCAGGGGAAAAAACCTGCGCAATTGCAGCTGAAAACAGGAGTGAGAATATGTGAGAGGAACAACTCTGCAGACACCAAGGTCAGTGAAGAAGGAGGGGGAAGAGGTGCTCCAGGTGCCAGAGCAGAGATTCTCCTGCAGCCTGTGGTGAAGACCATGGTGAGGCAGGCTGTGCCCCTGCAGTCCATGGTGCTCCACGGTGGAGGAGATCTCTACCTGCAACCCATGGAGGACCACATGCTGGAGCAAATGGATGTGCCCGAAGGAGGCTTTGATCTCTGTGGGAAGCCCAGGCTGGAGCAGTTCATGAAGAACTGCAGCCCATGGGAGGGACTCACTGGAGAAGTTTGTGGAGGACTGTCTCCCATAGGAGGGACACCACCCTGGAGCAGGGGAAGAGTGTGAGGAGTCCTCCCCCTGAGGAGGAAGGAGTGGCAGAGACAGCGTGTGATGAACTGACTGCAACCCCCATTCCCTGTTCCCCTGTGCTGCTTGTGGGGAGGAAATAGAGAAAATTGAGAGAAGCTGAGCCTGAGGGGAAGGTGTTTTTAAGATTTATTTCTCATTATCCTACTCTGATTTGATTGGTAATAAATTAAACTAATTTCCCCAAGTCAAGTCTGTTTTGCCTGTGACAGTAATTGCTGAATGATCTCTCTGTGCCCTTATCTTGACCCACCAGCCTTCTGTTATTTTTTTCTCTCCCCTGCCCAGCTGAGGAGGGGAGTGAGAGTGGCTTGGTGGGTACCTGGTGTCCAGCCATGGTCAACCCACCACATCGTTTCAAAATAGCTTGTACATTATATAAATTATGTTCTATGTTGTTACTTTTTTTTAATTAGAATAAAATGCTGAGGGATAGTGTTCTGGGCAGTGGAGAGGCCAGTGACATTGTAAATATTTATTTCATAAACACTGAATCTGGAAAAATAAAAAGAATCTTTAAATCTGAACTTGAATTAGGCTCTAATTTTTAATGATTATTCCAGTACTTGACATTTAGGTATAACAGCTGTCAGGACATAAGGTTTGGTAGGAAAAGGTAAAGTTTTTCCAGTCACTAGATCTTCATAGTAAGTAATGGATTTAAGCTGGTACTGTTCCTCAGCTTTAAGAACATGCTAACATGTCTGATTGGTTAGTTTGGTTACTGTTATCCCCTCATAAAATGCTGAGTTTACACTGAAATCCTCTAGCTGCATAACACAGAAAAGCAGCGACCATCCATAGAAATGGAGCTCCTTTGGGAAGAGATGAGATCACTCAGATTCTCACTACTGCTGCCACAAAATAAAGTGTTTGGAAAGCAAAAGCAGCAGATTGGTCTTAGGTTTAAAAAAGTCTGTCTATTTTGGCACCAAACATTTTCAGAGAACCTGCTCATTGAAAACTCCATAGTCTCTCATAGAAACTCTGTTAAAACTGGATCTTAAACGCAGTAAGAGTGAAGAAAGAGGACTGCTTGTTGACTTATTTATGCAAGGTCAAGGCGATGATGTTGCTCCTGTCCAGCAAAACTTAAGTGTAGGCTTAAAGTTCCACAAAATAAAAAGGTCGCAAAGAAAAGTGAGACTTTTACAGTGATCTAACTTAAACATTATAGAGGAAACATGATCTTGGGTTTAATACTGGTTTCTTGAAAGGACTTATGTTGCGTGGTCATGATAAAAAGTATACATTTATAATGTAACCTTACATTCTAGACTACTGAGTTACTACTAAAATGTAAGCAAAAAATTTATATTATAGTTTAAGAAGAAGTACAGGATAACATTTAGTAGGTTAGCAAAGAATGAGTAAAAGTTACAGCAAATATATCTCTAGCTTGACTTTAATTGTGCTAATTAAAGATGACTGGAAACACAGAAGGGAAGAAGATTCAGAAGCAAGAAATGAGCTGAGACTTGCCAGTCACAAAGGTCAGAAAATCAGCTTGATTGAAAAGCCAGCAGATGCGTTTGTAAGCATTGTATACAATAAAATGACATGTTAGATATAGACATGTTTGTTAATTTATTTATTCAAGGATAACTACGTATTCATCTTATACAGTAGTCATGGAGAAGAGTGACACAGCTTTGTCAGTGATAAAATGTTAAGGGGTCTCTGAAAATGGTATTCTTCAGGCTTTGAACCTGCTTTGTGCCTTGGTCCCTGTCTATGGGTGCATCAAAATTTTATTTGAAATTTTGTTTCTGAGTACTGAGGTAATATTTCTTTGCAATAAGTAGACCATCTATCTCTGATTTTCAAGACAGAATTTGATTTTGGTCTAATCTTTTTCTTTTTCCTTATATTGTCAGTATAATCACATATTCCATACTGCTGACATATGTGATCTTGTTGTAAGAGGCTGTCGTATCTCATTTTCCTTTATTTACTCACCCTATTTATTTAAATTCTTTTTTGTCTCATGCTTTAAGAACTACTCATTTTGAAAGGTAATTTCATTGAACTGTCACAGTTTCTCTCCTCATTTCCAGAGTATATCTTGTGTCCAAAAAAGCTGATGACGGTTTGAGAAGAGAAGAGCATGTCTGTACACCAAAATATTTGTTAGCCAGCAGATACATTTCTGTCAATAGAATGTCAACCCAGCCTTCAGAAGTGGGAAGGTGGCTATTTAGCATGTTCTTCCTTGTCATGTCTCCAGTTTTATACTCATTATCTACATTTTCATGCACCTTCACAAAATAAGTTTAATGTTGGGAATGGTGCATGTGTGTAACTTACATACCTTCTTTGTTAGAAGTAGCACAGAAGCTCTTTACTGATACATAAACAGAAGGTAGATTTGTGGTGTTGAGGTGTTTTTGTTCTGCATAACTTTAAATTTAGTTGTGAGATGGGAATATTTTGTTTCCAAAGATGCAAGAGTCTCTAAGAGATGAAGCTGTATTTGACAAATGAAAGTTGAGGATGGGACTCATAGGGAAAGCAAAGCCTGAAGTTGTGTCCTGAGTTTCTTTCTCAGCACTGTTGGGGTTGGGGACTATTGGCCCAAGCGGGATGGTTCAGGAAGCTTTGGTATATAGCTCGGGTCAACAGCACTGGAGACCTTTCTGTCCTTGCAGAAGCTCAAGAGGGGGGTCTCTTGAGATCTTGGTGTATCTCTGAGGCCTTGGGCAACTGCTTTGGTATGTCCAGACTCCTTTTTGGTTCATAGTTTCTATTGAGTGGCACAAAACTGACTACTTTTACGTTAAAAGCTACAGTGCTCCTGAAGCTTGCAAGCCTGCAGAGATAGAACCTGTCACTGATGTGGTGTATTAAGTTTTCCCCTGATTCCATTCTGTTACTTGAAAGTTAGGCTTCTAAAATTTAGTATTTGAAGTTTCTCAAAGGGAATGAATGTCAGAAGTAACCTTGGGGTTATTTCAGAGAGACACCAGGACCTAGATTTATGATTAGGTTTTTATCTATAAGGACTGTTTTCATATTTGTGGTAATAGAAAAGTGATTTGGCTTCATGTTGACAGTCAGCTGTGGTATGAATACACACTGCCAATTATTAAGCAGAACAATGTCCTAACTTTTCAATTTAAAATATGACTAATTTTCTGAATCTATTGTCCGTATTAGAAAATTAGATGTTGTATTTTTCATTTACACCAGCATGCAGACTACGCATACTTGATGCAATTAATATAGATAGATTAAAGGCGGATATATTTTGATACAAAGGCAGATGTGAATCAGTGATTTTCTGTCATAAAAGTATGTAATTAAGTAATCTTCTGCTCTGACCTACAGGAGGAACTGAACCTTCGCTGCAACAAACGTAAATAGAAGCCCTGTATTTTAAGGAATGAAGGGTGATATTTACAGCAAAGACAGCATATTATCAGTGTCATCATCTCTCTGTAGTTAACAGCAACTGTTTCCGAAGGGTCCCCCAATGTTACAATTTCACCAGTCAAAAACTGGAAAACACCAATCATTTGCTTTTTTTTTTGTTTTTTGGGGGAGTGGGGTAGGAGGAGGGTGTATAGAAAGACTTTCTCAGTGTACAATCATATATTTCAGGCTTCCATTTGCATAACATTTGCTGATGTCATTTTAAGTATCAGTGGCTCAGGTGGTATTGGCCAAGGAGAGCCTGCCCAGGTCCCACATCCCCCCGGACAAGGTCCCCTTGCCCCCATTTTGGGATTCTCTGCAGGGCACAATGCACAATCCCCTTTGCGCTGCTAGAGCCAAAAGATACATTTGGTAGGCACATGTGGCTGGCTCACAAGTACTTCTGAATAATTCCCTTCTACTTTGAGGAGGAAAGCCATGACTGCTACTTCTTTCTCTTCCCATTTAACCAGTGTCATGCTGGTCAGGATTTTAGCTGTGCAGGAGAGCACAACTGCTTGGCATCCCTAGGGCTAGGTTTTTCCTTATGTGCTTCACTCTTTCGATAGTCTTCTGTGACTATCATGCTGGGAACTGATGTGGTCTGAACAAGAATCTTAATAGTTATCAAAAAGACCCAGAAGTAACTTGGATGCCTGGCAACACAGTAGCAGGGACACTGTCCTGAAAGACATTGCAAACTATAACAGCTACTATCATTGCATTGTTCAGAGCTTCTGATCTACTGCTGATCAGCAAGAATTTCCTTTCTCCCATCTTCTTCCTTCTTGGTTTGTCTCTGTTGGAACTCAGTGAAAGTAAGAAATTCTTACTAAGCACTTTCTTAATTACCACCTAACATTCTCCATAGTTGCATCAAAATGAAAAACCCTGTTCATTACACATTATTACTGTGATATTTGATACAAGATTTTTACTGGCTGATAATTTCACGTAGCTATGAGACTAGGGTTTCTTTTGTTAAGTCTTATGAAGTTAGTCAAACTGAAAATAGTCAAACAACACTTCCCCATTGTGTATCTGTTAATTTATAAGGTGAATTAACGCTTATTTTCAATTTTTTTTCAACTTGCCAAGAAGAGTAACAGAGAGAAAACCAGAGAGCACATACTAATTAACATGTTCTAATAATAGCCTGAGCCTGTCAGAGTCTCAAGCACAAAGGTTTAGATAACTATCAGTTTCTTCTATAGTTGTGATTATTCCACATCAGCTGCTCCCTATCTTTTCCTTTTCACCAGACCATCACGTAGAAGCAGGACCTGATGCAAGGCATGCTGAGCCCAGAGGATATATTTGGCATGTCAGTGTATGTGGTGAGGGAGGGATTGCAGAGCTGTGCTGGGGGTATAGACACAGAGTTGTTATCATGGTAGGTTATGATAAGATAAAGTCTATTTAACATGCTTTGCTGACCACAGTCAGGAACAACTGCTGGCAATGATCAGACCTGGCTAAATGCATGTTTGCTTCATAAAGAAGAATCTTTATGCTTTGCAGTCTGGCAAGTGTTTCATTTATGGCAGTGTAGAGCACTTACATATGTAATGGAGAACACATACAATCAAATTACTTTCTTTTTTTAAACCTTTTAATACATCAGAATACACATACCTTAGAGACTGGTTTTTGGGATATGTTCACACTCCATGGCTTCTACTTGCTTAAACGATTAAAAGACTGTGACAAATATGGTTTCTATTATTTCAGATAACACCAAGTCCTGAGGCAAACTGTCTGAATCCTGAATTTTGTGTTTGTGGTCTGCTGCTGCTGCATTAATAGTGAATGAATTTAAATCATTGCTTGACATTTCTAGCACAGCTGACTTTCAGAAGATTTAAGGTCATTAAGATTAGACAGGAAAAATCATGGAGTAAGGGTTACTAAGAACAGAAACAAGTATTGGATTTCAACCTTATTCCCATCAACACAAACACCTGTTCTTTGTTTTTTTCCCAGCACCTTTTGAAACAATAACATTCAATGACTCTAGCTGTATCCAGCTATGGGTTACATTATTGACCTATTTTTCGTCAGAGGTTTTGGGGTTGTATTGTGACTTCTTTGACTAATATTTCTGAGAGCAGGCTGGGGACTGTATGTTGTTTTCAGGTTAGAGAAGGGAGATGGTCATCTGTAGCTAAAGCTCCTGAAGAAGGAAATGTTGATTTATGATTATTATTTCTACTTTGTGTCCCTGAGCAAAACACTCCTGCAAATGTGTGGTCTTTTTGCAATCTGTGAAATGGGCATAGTAATGCTTTCTTGTCTGTTTCTCTGCAGGAGTGTTATGAGAATCAACGTGTTAATGCTTTGTTGTTCTTTTATAGATTAGATGATCTCTGTTTATTCAGGTGTTATCTAGGAATACTGATTACGTCTGTGTATTTCCCCTCAGTTGTCCTGAAGGAAAAACATGCTGAAAGTCAAATGATACTTCGGTTATATAAGGAAAATCACAGGGGATAAATGTGTGCTATCTAGTTGGAATATATTAATCAGGTTTTAAATTCTTTTTGGAAAACAAGTGAAGTTAGTTTTCACATAGCATACTAGAGGGAAAACAGCAGAAGTGTATGTCCTTTACAGACCAAACAGATATAGTGTAACACCTAACAATGTAATGCTCCCAGCGAAAGAGGACAACCATCTTTGGCCTCCTGAATAGTGATACAAAATGATAAGTCAACTACATTTGCCTTCCAATGGCACTGCTTTTGTTTCACGAGGAACAGGATTCACATCAATATGCATTCAATAACACTCATTGGTATGGTGATCTACTCAAGTTTCTACTTTCAGTAGTAAGGCTGGACATGAATACTGATAGAAGTCTTCACATCCCATTGCCAGTTCCATAAAATATCTAGTACTTATGGATATTGATTTTTTAAAAAAGAAATTATTTGAAAGAACTAAGAGTACTTTGTCTCTTACATCAATGTTTAAGGGTTTCCCAGTCACCATATCTTTGTTTTTAATTAAACTCTTTGTCATCAAAGGAAAAAATGAGGAGAGAGGACAAAATATAGATATACAACTCGGTTCTGAATTGAATTAAGTATGTGGTATTGGCAAGAAATGTACAATCAGTCAGTAATAAGAAATACTCTGTGTAAAATCATTCTCTAAAAGACTACAATTCTGGATAATGGTGAGAGATATGAAAATAGAAAAATAAACATCTGGATCCATTTGTCCTTAAAAATAAAAAAGAATAATAATAATGAAAAAAGCAGTTGACTGCGTCCTGGAGAAGCATAAGAATCTGGGACATTTCATTAGCAAGAATGGTTATGTTTCTAAGCTTGCTGAAGTTCTTATTTCACAGTCTTGCTGGAATGCCCTTAAACTTAACACACGGTTCCCCTTCACAAGACAAGAAAAGGAAAAAAAAAAGGCAAAAGTTCTGAGTACATTCTTTAATAATGTATTATAACTTTTACTTTATGGACAATCACACTTTCTACTGGGAAAGCGAGATCTGGAAGAGATGAGCATCTGAATACTTAGTTATAAAAATTTTAGTTCTAAAAAAGAATGTGAAAGGGAATGAGTTTAGCTGAAATTCACTCTTTTTCTTATCATAGTCTCTACAGGAAAAAAAAAAATCCTAAATGATCAGGCCATCTGCTGGCCTACCAGGCAGCCTAGACTAAGTATTGAGCTTCTTGGCCAATTTCAAAGAGATTTGGCAGACGAATAAAGTTCTTCAGGATTAAAGTTCCTACCAGTCTTACCACAATCAGCATCTGTGCAGAGGGAAAATCCCAAAGCAGTGTCCTTTAGCTTAGTGAGAGCTAGAGCTACCTCTTCTGCCTCCTGGCTCACCAAGAAGCACCTCTTCCCTGGCCAGGCAGTCAGCATGGATGGGGCCAGAGGGTACTTCTGTTGAGTCTGGAGTCAAAAAGAAAAGAAGGGACAGCAGAGGAGCTGTGGTTATTCACTGGGGGGGCTATGTAGAAATGCTACAAAAACCAACTAGATAGAGAATCAGTGCCTTGTTAGTTGTGGTGGTTCTAGAATTAATTTGTTACTGAAATAAATTGGTGTAAATGACTTAGTATTGAATATCCATTAGGAAAAGAGTTCGTTACTGCATGATCTGAGAAATGCAATGAATTGCAGTGTAATGAATACATAAGAAAAGATAAAAATTGTTCTTTAATGTAACACAATTAGTATTACAAATGGTGTTTACTATTCTTTCAGCTTTTCAGCACTGTATTTGCACTCGAAGTGGCTACTGATCTTGGTTGGAAACACTTTTAATGCTTAAAAATGTTGCAAATTTCTTCCTTTTTACATTTTTTATTTAAAGACCTTAATAAGACATGTTAAATCTGAAAGAGATTCAATCTGAAGGAGAT
Organism: Phaethon lepturus; assembly: GCF_000687285.1. Classification (NCBI taxonomy): domain Eukaryota; kingdom Metazoa; phylum Chordata; class Aves; order Phaethontiformes; family Phaethontidae; genus Phaethon; species Phaethon lepturus. The sequence goes on from NW_010549687.1 coordinate 43,898, forward strand.
TTTTTGGTGTACATACAGACTGACACAAAGTGAAGTCAAATACAGTAACAGCCTTGGCCAAAGTGAGGTGACAGATGGATGATTTGGTTCAAAATAGAAAATATGACCTTGGCCACAATAAATGAGATTTGCTGACTGCTGACAAAAGGTATCTACCCACTATGGCATAATAAGGTTAAAACATGATTTAATAAAGTGAGAGGTCTTGTGTCAGAGAATTCTAGTTAAGGATTTGTCTGAATTGCAGAGTGGAGTGTCAACTGATGCTTAAAGCAGACTCTACCAGAAAACTTGCTGGAACACATGCACACATGCACGTACTATACTGAGCCTATACAAGAACTGGAATTAAATTCCTTTCAGTTAATCTGAAAGTGATGAAATGCCTGTTATTGATTTGTTTGTTTTCTCTGAAGATGCGTTGCCTTCACATACTGCATTATCTTGCCAAGTACCACAAACGACATCTTTTGCCAGTTTTCTTGGAGTGTTTCCATTACTAGAGTAGGTTACGAAGCAAATGCACATTGACTGCTTGTTCTAATGTACTTTAGTAACATATCAGCGAAGTAAGACATCTTTACATTGAACGAAAATGAGCTAGACAGTAGATGGTGATGTGTGATGAACATGAGGTTACCTTTCATGGCACTGATAATGCTTCCAGTAAGAGTAGCTTGATTAGCATATCTTAAGAGCAGTACTGGGGTGTTTAGTTGCTTCTGTAAAGAGGGTAAATGACAATTTTGGGATTCTTTTTACCAGCATACAAGGACACGATAGAAGCAGCTCACAGATTTAATCATCTGGCCATGCTCTCTCTCAGTAGAACTCTGATGTTGGATTTCATATTTTATGTTTACAGCTGCTCTCATGCACCGAGAAGAAAAGATAGTGATCCAGATGGCACCAGCCTTTTGGACCATCCTTAAAAATGGCACAGTATAGTTTCAGCCAAGAAGGGTGTTGGCATGCCCTCTGCTTAGGACTGATGGGTGTTGTTGGCTAAGATCGTTATGTGGAGTGCATCAGAGAGATGTGCTTTTTAATTTTGTATGGTGGAAACAAGCACAACTTCCTAAGCATCTGTCAGTATGTGCTCTTGGTACAGCTATAAGAAATAAAATGTTCAGCGTTCTTCAGTGTGAGAGGGCTAAATGATACCTTGATGACTTTTTTGACATCTTGTAGTTCAGCACATTCAGGACATGAGTAAGCTAGATAGACAAATGGAATATGAAGGAGATGACTCCCTCGTGTGTCATGTATCTCGGAGAACATCTAGATGAGCCTTTTGCTCTACCATGTCAAAAGGATTTTGCATGTCAGGCTATAATTGATGCCAATCCGAGGTGAGGGTTGGTTTTTGTAAATACCATTCCTGTTTGATACTTAAAATTATGTATTTGCACCTACAAGGTATCTGTGTTTGTGTTGTATCTGATAATTTGTTACTTTAATGTCAGATTCCCCTGCAGTGAAATTTCAGAAACTGTGCCAAATAGAGAGGCAAAACCTGTATACAAATTCTGTTCAGACATGAGCAACCTAAATTATTGGGACTGGTCAGAAAACTATATTTTTCTTACTGCTTTTGGGGAAGTGGTAATAATTTACAATAATTTCTTGGAAGAATTTTATTGGATCTATTTGGCTTGGAAAATACATAGCAAGGAGCATCTGCATGTACGACTACTCAAATAACAGAGGCTTCAAAATGTATTTTTGAATGTGAATACAGACAACTGTGTGAATACGCAATATATCCCACACTATCAATTCTACATTTGAACTATGAATGTTTTTTGTTGCCATACCAACGGTTTGTTTGAAAGTTCAAGTATGTTAGACATGACTGTCTTGGATGTGAAGGACTTTTCCTTTCAATATTTTTTATTTCCAATTCACTTTTCATAAGATCACCTTCTGTGAAGTCCTGTATTATAAAGGACAATACCACAATGTGAAAATAAACTGATTCTTTCATATAGTATGAATAGAGTAAGGAACAATTTGATATAATAAGTTGGAGCCTTTGGCAGTGGACACCTCTATATCTTTTTATTTCTTTTTAACCAAGCTTCTCCTGCATTTAAACAGAAAGCTTTCACGTAGCTTAGAATAAGTTATTCTTACTTGATGACCTACGGGTTTCCTTTCTATAGGGATTGCATCTTCCCTAAAGCTTTCCTGCAGTCATGCAGCCTGTAATGGAAAAGATGTTTCTTCGCTTAGCAACCTGGTTGAATATACAAATCACAGCTTCCCTTTTTGGTTCCCATGGCATCTATGCAACATTCATAAATATTTTAATCACAGGCCTAGCTTAGCATGTTCTTGTTTTAAAATTCCTTCTGTAAACAATGAGAATAGAGATGGACATAGATGGAAGGTCATGCAAACAGCAGGAAGGAAGTACTCGTATATGGAAGAAGTCACATGATGGTGTCGTCAATATATAGCGAACAAGACAAGAAAAGCTTTGCATGAAAAATTGTAAATCTTACCTTTCATATTGTAGAACAAAAAATTTTACATCATTCAGGTGGCATCTTGCAGTGAAACAAATTGTTTTGGGTTTGTGGTGACTATATAGGACCAAATAGAAGATTAAAAGAGCAAGTTGTCTTTGAAGCCAGTGTTCAAAATCCTTTTTTAGGTATTTTCTTTGGGATTTGGTCTGTTGTACTGTTCAGCTGAGCAGATGGGCTAGGAAAGGTTAAGATGTGAGTTTGTAATATTACACATGTGCAGCTTATTAGTCTGAAGTATAATATAGATAATTAGGCATACAAATACATCCTTGTGTGTGTATCAGTAAGCAGACATAACTCTTACCTCATTTCCTTGACCTCACATGGATGCATAACCCAGCCTCAGTAGACTGAACTTCAAGTATGTTATTCTTTCAGCCCTATCTCACCTATGGTGTTCAGAGGTAGATATCAGATCTACTTTTGCTATAGAAATCTGTTGCTGAATTTTTTCTATCCTAGAAACCACAAGTTTATCTTTGTTCTTTCAGATGACGTACTGTAGTCCAGTAAAAATTTGGTGATGTTATTGCTTGTAACAGGTCACAGGATTCTAGGCTTTGTCTTGGCCTGCCTGGAGATTTGTTTCAGCTTGCAGCACCAATTAGCTAATGACCATGTGACTAGTACCTGCTTTGTTTAGCTTTTGTTTAGTTTTCCGTGATTGTGTGGTTGTGATGCTTATTGTTATTTCTGCAACTAGTAGGTAATAAAATGTGCTTACTGTGTGTGGAATGAACTACCTGTAGGTCTAGAATAAACTGCAGCACAGAGGAGTAAAGGCATGGGGTGATAGCAGAGGTCTTAAAAGCACAGGCATAGATTGATATTGGAGGCTCCAGGGCTGTGAGCAACTCACCAGTGGCCAGTGAAGGAATGCAACCTTGGGAACTTGATAAAACTGGTTTCAGGCATAACAAAAAGAACAAAGAACAGTAAAAAAAGAGATCATATATGGTGAATTTACTTGTAATGTAGACTTGCTGACCAATGAAGAAAAAGCAAGGTGTAGAGCATGTTAGCAAATGCAAAAACTACTCTGAGTGAGGAGGAAGAAACCATCATAATCACTCTCCTCCTGAAAAAGTTCTCTGGATACTGAAGATTCCCCCTCTTCTGTCCTCTCCCCTGCACCCCTCATCCCACCCCCCTCAAGCTTTTGACCTTAAGGTGGACAAAACATCAAAGATTGGATCATCAAAATCCAATTTTTATAATATTTAAATACATATTAGATAATTATACATCTGTAATACATTATACTACATTTTATACTATATTATATATGTAATAAAATATTAGTATAATTGTGACTAGATTAAAAATAATGGATCAGGCTCTTAAAACTAATTAAACTGACAAGAATTTCTTTGGTTTGCATATAAAGTGTGTTCCTTTTGCCCATAACAAAATTTTTAGTGTAAGTGATGAGAATTAGCAAATCTGTAACTTGGAAAGAACAAATGGGCGACACACATTTACTGTGAGCATGTTATAACTGGTGGCACCCTCTGTATCTGAACCCTCTTTTAAAAGAAAAAGTTAAGTCCCATGATTAAGGTCACAGCTCAGATTCATTGCCTTTGGGTGGGAACTGGGTGACTTCACTTGAGCTGTGTATGGACACAGGTGGTCTCATGCACAATTCACTGTTGGTTCAGTTAAATAATCTCTGTTACAAGTAAATTACCTGCACAGCTCTGTATAAATAAAGGATTTCAGTGTTAAATAAATCATGTGAACAAATAAATAAAAAAAAGAAATATTGGGGTTTGGATGGTGTTAATTAAACTAGAGTGGAAGCATGTTTTTCAAAAGGATAAGTGTTAAGTACTAGACACTTTGCTTCTTCAAAATCTAGATTGTAACCTTGCTTTAGTCTTTAAAAGTCACAAGAACTGTTGCTTACAGCTTGTCCCTGACCAAACCTCTGAAAGGAATGTCATTAGTGTTTCATCCATTACAGTGCATCTCATGTCTTCTACCTCCTCTCACATAGTTTTTATTTAAAACTGGGTGTTTTCCCTAGATGAAATTCGTTACACTTGCTCTTACCTTAAGCTGAAAATCGGTAAAAGGCATATTATTCCTAGTACTGACATTTTAATTTGGTCCTTATAATTGCTTCAGCAGGTTAAACAAACATTTCTCTGGCTAAGCATCAGAGACAGCTGTTAGGAGAACAGTGAACTTCAGGATGAAGCTCATCCTGTGTTCAGTATTAGATAGCCAAAGCATAAATTGTCTGTATTGGTTTTACAGTTTCAGCTAAAGCTACTGTCTGTCTTTTAGCAGATGCTTTATGTGTTTGACTCCATGGGATATCAGGGGAGATATTGATACACGTTCTCCCCTACTGGTGGTATCCATGCTTAGAATGAGCCTTTGTCTCTGAGGCATGTTATACCAGAAATCCCAATTTAAAGGTTTTATGAGTCAGAACACAAATTCAAATAAGAAAAGTTTTCTATGCTTATTTGGAAATTTTCATTGACACAGTGAACAGCTTGCAAATCTGCCCCACTCTGAAGACAAATAGATCATCTAGAGATTGCACCTGTTGACTTGTGCCAAAATTTTCTGTGTGTGCAGTCAGATACATTGTTGTTCTTCCAACTTGGAGCAGAGTTAACCTAGTTGGTAAATTGGGAATGATTCCACCTATGTTAATTTCTTCAGCTAATTAACAGTTCAGCATTTTGGGTTACAACACTTACAGCAATATTGCTATGCTAGTTTATTCTTGTGGACTGCATTGTTTGAAGATTCTTTTTTTCAGGAACACTTTCTTATTCTGCTCTCTGTAAAATTCTAAAGTAATGAAAAACCATGCACATCAAATGTCCATAATAGCAGTGTGTTCATCCTTCTTCAATCCCCTGAGACTTCCTGTGTTCTTTTATGGGGGTCTTCAGGACAACTATTGACAGTGCAGGGACTGCCTCCGTCCATTCCTTAGTACTCAATAATGAATTTCATCACACCTTTTAACAGGGATGCCCATAGTTTAGTTCTAGAAGCTATTCTTTTCTTGGCACCAACTTTTCTTTCTTTGTTTTGTTAAAATTGTAGTCAGCACTTATTAATCCTTAACTGAAGACAGAGGTCAGAAAAGCATTAGGTGCTGCATCATTTGTTATTTGTTCTCCTCTGTTGTTTAAATAATGGATTTAATCTTCATTCAAATGGACCTATGTAATTTTTTTGTTCCTTTACATTTTAAATTTGAGTTTTATCCCTTCATATCTGCACTGCTCTTTATATTTCCATATTTGACACATGACATTTATCTGCAACTTCTGGTCAATTTTTCTTGTTATTGAAGAGTTGTGGCATTGTGCCATTGTGCATTTAACATTGTATCTCTCAATAAATGACACTTTTCACACTCCTTTATACATTTTCACATTCTTTTAATACATCATCTTACCAAGATACCTATCTGTTCCCTGAGTTGATTGAAGCTCATTCATTGAGAGCAGCAGCTCTCATTACATCCTTTGTGTTATGATGAATGAATGGTTGGACCCAAATTTATATCTCTGCAATCTCAAACAATTCTTCATTATTAGCTAGGAACAACTTTAAGATGTCATTTGCTGAGTGACTTCATCCACTTTCCCAAGCAAAGAATACTATCAGTATCTGTACCTCCACTCTCCATCTTAGCCACCATCTTTGGATCAGATGTTTTCTAGTTGGTAGGCTGTATGTGTGTTTTTCCAGTTCCTTTTATATCCACCCAAAACGTTAGACAACTCTTCCTGTCACTGCTTCCTGAACTTTACATGCTGTTTTCAGCCTGGCCAGAAATAGGAATTATCTATTGCTGTGAGATTTGCAGATCATTCCTGTATATCTTACAGGTTTGAGACTCAACCATACAACACTTTGACTATAAATAGTAAAAAAAACCCCAAGATTTTTATTAGTAGTTGTTCCATTATTTTTAAGTTTCACTCACATCTTAGTGTCCATATGCACAGGTGTATTTGTTTACAGGGTATAGTAACACACAGTAAGAAATATCTCCCTCATCTCTGGAACACATTTTTCAGCATATTCTCAAACCTGTCTCCATGAGAAATGTGAGATGGGACAAAACTGATTGGATGTCACCTGTCAAAATAGCTTACAGTTTCCCTTTCTCTATCATATACATGCAAAACAAAAAAAATTCCCAAATTTTGAACAGACTGTTATACTATCTTTAAATAGTTTTCAGTAAACATTCAAATTTGTTAGTGCAGAAGCTTTAGTGAGCATGTTATGTTCCTGTATGTCAATGACATTTATTCTAATCTAACATAATTTGATAGTTATGTGAGCCTCAACACAGTGTCAGTCAGTGCCTGTTCTGCATTCTCATGTAAATGCTCCTGTCAACAGGAGAAATCCTTGAAAAGAGAAGCAGAAGCAGGATGCTCTTGAATTGCTCATCCTGAAAAGGCAACAGGCACAGTTAAGAAAAGCTAGTACGGTCCTTTTGCTGGGTCACCTAACAGCATTTCCAGGAACCAGCTTTACAATGGGGATCTGAAAGAGGAGAAATTCTGTTTCTCTGAGCACTTCAGCAACCCTTTATTCCAAAGAGAAATAGAAACTGAGCAGCAACTGTTTTCTGTGAAATATGCTTTAGGTTGATCAAAGGCCTGTGCTTTGCCAAGTATTTAATTTGGATTGAAATTCCTTTAAAGATACTTTCCTAATCTAATGCTTTCACTCAATCATACTGTAGTCCACTTTACTACGGGAAGTCTGGAGAGAGTCCATATAGCTCGTTTCATGCCTGAAAACTGGTGAAAGTTTTTGATCTGGAAAAGAGGGCTGCAAAAAAAGCAGACATCCACAAAAGAGCAACGAGGGAAACTTCCTTTCAGGGATGTTACCCAGCCTGGTCCAGCGGTTAGAAATTCCCTCTGTTGCTCAGGCAGTGCTGCCATGCCAGCATCCTTCTGTGGTCTGAAGAAACACTAGCCTGGGAGGCTGGAAACAGCTTCTTTCAGCTTATATTTTCAAGACAAACATAAGGGGTCTGCCTGCATTTCTTGGGTCTGATAAGCTCAGGCTTCAGTCAGCCTTCTCCCCACCCTGGCTTTATCAAAGGATTTTGATATCAGCAGAAAATGGTTCAGTCAGTATTTTGAAACCATACCTACTTCAGGTCATAACTCATGCATTGTGTTTACTCAAGCATCTGTTTTCAGTACATGTATTTTTCTGTTATCAATGGATAATGCTAGCTACTACCTTTTACTTAAACTGAAGTACAAATCTGCGTTCAGCCTAGGTTGTTACTGGCAAGATAATAAATTCAACTGCCAGCTTACAGTCAGGGATGGTACTTCACTAAGAAATCGCTAATTTCAAGTCTGAATGTTGCCCAAAAGTCAAAATAGTATCAAAACACAAGTTCTTTATTTAAGTCTTGGATGGAATTGCTGAAGTAGTGCAGAATGTGTTTGCTAATAGATGTGCCGCCGATTGCAAGAAGGCTAAGTTAGCTGTAGGTAATTAATAATTTTATATAAATGTTAATGTTTTGGAGCTGACATAGTGCATATTGAAGTAATATTTTAACGTCAAAGATGGTATTTTATAATTTTACTGCTACAGTTCAGCTGCAATCCTTAGCACTATGGAAGCTCCAAACATTGATTGGCAATGTCACTTGAAAGGTGATTGTAGTCTTTAAGCAGACATAAACACTGCCCAATAAGAATACAAAAAATAAATTAATACCCTTATGTTATGGAAGCTCAAGTGACTACCATTTTGTAATTTTTTTGTTGAATAAGTTCTGAGACTAAAAATAATCTTACATCCAGACACATTCTCTACCTCTTAAAATGAGCACAAAATCCCATGCTATAGAGAGTTCCACAATTTTTCTGAATTTTTTGATCTGCTTCAGTGAACATGCATTTGGAAAGTTCAGTGCTGAATAGTTTTAAATAAGAATTTTCTGGCTTGTTTCATTCTTTATTTAAAGAAAAAAAAAAAAGTCATGTAAAATGCATAAGTAATCCAGGAAACTGTGAGTGAAAGCTGGAGTCTTTCTTCTCACCTTAGCAGCCTAATTCCAGGCTACAGAAAATGGACTCCACTGCATGATCTCCTTTTCAGCTTCTTTTCCACACTTACTTACGCTATTGAAATTGAGAGTGCCCATTGGTTTCACCCATGGCTTAAGACACACCTGAGGAGGAATGAGGACCTTTCAGATCTCTTGGATTGAGAAAGAACATTAACCCAGGTTTCTGTCACTGCTTGTGTGAACAGCTTTGCCAGTCGGATCAAGTGTGCAAATGTGAACGATGCCCCTGCTTAATCTGATTCTTCTGTCTAAGTGCCTCCTGCCTGGCTGGAGAGGTCTGAAGCAGGTGCCCTCTGAGAAGACCAGGTTGTCCCTTCCTGGTCTACTGACTCAGGATGCACAAAGGATCCTTCAGCTGCCCAACAGAGATGTTTACACCTCTCTTGACTATACACAGAGACTAACTTTAGAATTCAAAGTCACTCTGATGATGTTTTCTTTTATTTTTTCTTTTCCTCTGCAGCACAGAATTTGAATGACCAATATCAGTGCTGTGAATCTGGCCGTTATTATAACACACGTGTGCTATAAAAGGCTGAGCAGTCTAGAGATGCATATTTATTCTAATTCCAGCTCTGGGAATGAGCTCTAACTTGTTCAAGCTGATTCTGGTAATAATTGCAGTCTGAAATATGAATTGCTTTCTGGAAAAGTAGCCACTGCACAGATTACACTTTTTCCTATTGTTATTGACAGTTTTATGGGGAAAAAACTTGTTTGGGGACTAAGGTGCCTGGTACCTGATTGACTGACACTAGGACCACACTGGTGAAACATTGCTGGCTTTATTTGAGTCAGTTATGACTTTCACAGAAGGAAAAGCAGTTCATTACTTCTCACCACAGTCCCTCGTGCACTTCCCTTGCATATTGCTTTAGATTAAGACAAAATTGAATTGCAACATCCTTGCAAATTTACCACTGCTGTGTTTAGAGGCCTGGCAGCTGGCCAGCTGCTCAGTTGCCCATCTGATGCCTATGCACCACCACATTTTCCTAATGTCTGGTACAATCATTAAGTTCTTACAAAACACACCAACAAATTAAAAGTTGGCTGAGATGATTACAGATTCTGCGCTGTTAACAGTGGCTTTAAAAAGCTTTTCTAGTGATGCTACTGCTGGCTCTCATAGCAGTGCAATGTCAAAATTGTATAGGATTACAGCTATATAACTCCATGCATCTACCTTTGTTATCTCTTGTAGTCACATGAAATATTCTTCTGCAGTTATAGAAAATAATTTCTGAATGAGAAACCAAATAAAAAAGAAAAATCCCACCTTTCTGGAATGAAATTACATGTTTTACATGAGTTTCTGTTGGGCATTCTTTACATTTTTCAAATAAAATGTGATGACAAATTTCTAGGGCCATTCATTTAAGAACTGTTTTTAATGTATATCAGAAAAAATGTTTCTTCTTTTACTGTTAGAACCAGATCAGGAAAGACATTTCACATAATACATTTTCTGAGGTGAGTGCATCTTAGTTCCCCTCTGCAGAAGCAAATTTTATCTTACAATGTCATCTCAAAATGTGGTTTGAGAATATAATACATGGGGATCAGGCTCTTTTTTGGTGACCATCAAAGAAACTTCAAAATGTCTAAGGCATTATAGTTAGAATTGCATCCTTACACAGGAAAATTAATTAAAAAAAAAAAGATAAATCCACATGCTGTCAAAGTGACCTGTGCTGCAGTGGCTCAGCTTTGGACTTGAAAGAGGTATAGGTCCATCACTCGAATACAGATTTTTGCTGGTGCAACACAATTGGTATACTTGATGATGCAAGGTATTCAGGCAGGCCTAAATGATGAGTTTTGGTCTCTATATTGACTTATACCTATACTTTTTTTTTTTCCTGCTAAACAGTGGATATTAAAATTCACTGTGCACAAAACTTTCTGAATAGGTTAAATGAAATCTGCTAACTGTAGTCATAGAGTCGTTTCAAGTGACTTAATCTTTCAGAAGACTGGCTGAGCTAGTCGTGTTTTGATGTGGGAACTTTCACTGTCTGCAGGGTATTCTTGACAGAAACCTGATTACTATTAATCTCCAGTCATCTATCAGTATTAGAAGAATATTAAGCTGCTGCATATTCCATCTTGCTAGTTTAAGAGCTGTAGCCTGCAACTTTAAAGCTTTCTAATGTATTTACTCAAACATAAAAATTAATTTTTATCAACAATTCTCCTTTCTATTTATTCTGCACAGACATTCAGATAGCTGACTCTTACTTGCTCAGAGTAGACAAAATATATATTATAAATATATATCTTTGAGTTGAAGGTCAGCTGAGGACACATGTATACCTTAAGTGGTTTCTTTTGAATGTTAGCCTCTGTAGTCTGAATTGGACCTCTGCCCTGCATAGATTTTCCTCCAAGAGATGTAAGTGTGTGTGTTTTATAAGCTGCACATTCTATCATGCTAAGTTGCAACCCAAACTGCGCATATCAAACAAATCTTAAAATATGTTATTTAAATCACTTTACGGTCCCTTCAGTGTGTCTGGTTTCTACAAGTTATCTGTCTTTTTGCGCAGCGAAGTAATAGCCAATATTAGTGCTGCTATGATGCAACAAAATGCTCGATGTCTGGGAAAAACCAAACCATGCAGAATTCAGCTAAGGCAGTTTTAAGATGTCATTTACTTGCTAAGGAGGAAAAGGGAGGCAGATGGAAGTGGTGGAACTTATGGACATGTGACATCTTTGTCTTGAGCAGCCATTGCTAGTTTTTCTGGGCTTCACTTTCAGGTGACGTTTTGTTGGGCATAATCTGAGCACAAGAGATAGGACAAAGATTCAGGTTTCACAAATTCTCCAGCAGCAATGCCGCAATGATCAAAGTATGATGCAATAGAAGGGTCTTTTCAAACCCAGGACTGTGCCACAATGTTTTTTGCCAACGAAAGAGTTCAATCTCCACAAACCAAACAGTCACCCAGGTTTCTACTAAATGGTTGAGAAGGTGCAGCTACAACAGTAGTACTAGCAACACTGACACCAGTGTCTTACAATTCACCTTTCAGCTGTCCAAACAGTGATTGTGTTAGGCCTGGTGCAAACCATAAATGCTAGAGATGTACCACTACCAATTTCCTCTAGGGTTCAGCAAATTCTATGCGGTGAATAATCAGACTCACAGAATCACAGAATCATTAAGGTTGGAAAAGACCTTTAAGATAATCAAGTCCAACCACCAAGCCCACTAAACCATGTCCCAAAGTGCCATGCACAGGAAAGAGCAGTTTCAGTCAACCCAAAATTAATTTAGGTTTGATTTAAGTTTGGTAAGCTAAATTTCATTGATAATTTCAGGTTGAATGAAGTGTTTGGGGAGTTAGATACCATTCACAAAGCTGGCTAGAATGAACAGATAAGACTGCTTATAATCCAGTCATCAGATCAGTCATCTAGGGTTAACCAAGCTGCTTCTACACCTGGTAAAGGATGTGAACTGAAGTTCTCCACTGTTCTTGTACTGGGGCATTTTACTCCTGTTGGGGATGAAATTTGGCAGTGTAAAAACCTGGATGCTATAGCCTACAGGCAATGGAACGGCCCAGTCTCTCACCCTCTCCTGCTGAGATTGTTTCACTTTGTATAAACACATGAAAAAATAATAATTAGAAGGGAGCCTGATGTCCAGCCATGATTAATGGCTTTACAGCAAGTCTTGTTTACTCAGTAAGCATTTACTTTTCATGTTCAGCTGAACATGATAAACAGTGTGAATTAAAAAAAAGAAAAAGAAAAAAACAACTAGCATGGTGATGAAATTTCTTTCTGTACACGGCAGCATCCTAAACACCACTTCAGATTCCTGCTCTGAATTGGGAGAGGTGACATTCCGAATATCAGTCTTCCTATGGCAAGTAAGTGTCCTGATTACATACAAGCATCTTTGAAATGTTACCTAAGTCCTCTTCTACATCCAACATTTTGCTTTTAGTAAGAAGTTCCAGAAAGAAGTAATGTTTTACTAAAAAAATAATCTTAAATTGTATGATATTCCTGAATTTTTTTTTCCTTAAAATTTTTCTTCTTAATGTTGACTACAATTAGGACACATCCTTATCAGTTATTGCTCGCTAAAGTAAGAAACTATGTGACCCCCAAGAAATTAATATTTATAGAAAAGGCCAAAGATGACTAAAAATGAATAGAGATGAAAAATCATTTTAATAGAAGTATTTTAAAGTATGCTTGCATTTTAGTATCTTTCCTCTATTTCTAGATACCACATATTCCAAACCCCACGGAAAGTCTTTTGGTTATTTTAACGAGAAGCCAGAAAACAAAGTTATCCATCTACTACACTTTAAATCAAGCCAGGAGCTGCTTCTGCTGTTGTCAGACAATGGCTTGAGGCAGGCAACATAGGTGGGTACTAGGGTTTGATGTACAACTGGTAGCTGCTGCTCTTTTAAATGCATTACTTGCATACTGTCTGTGCCTGCTGTGGCAGGGTTAGGGCCATCTCCACAGTGATGCTTGGAGGAGGGAAGGAGATAAAAACGCTTTATACTCTGCTTACACTCCAGATATTTTTCTAGTGTAGAAACAGATGTGTAAATAAGGAGTGAATACAAAGAATCTGTGAGAAGATGTGAAAACCTTTCCAGATGGGCGATGTCCTCCTTGGGGAGCCCAGTGATCCTGTCCCTTGTAATGCTGCTGTAGAGAAGACCTGCGCTGGGCCACGTGAGATCGGGATGGCCTATTTCTGTTCTGCAGCTGCACTGTGTGCTCCGTGGGCTGGGCGTTTGGGTGGTGCTGGGCACACCACCCTTCACACTGTCTTCTAAACTGGGGGCTAAACAGTTGAGTGGGGGCATGCAGGGTAGTGTTACAGCTTTTCCTGAAGCGGCTTGCTGGCAAGCACTTTTTAAAACAGAAAATTTTGAGTTGGTTTGACCTTGGTCTCTAACAGCTCTTTTTTTTTTTTTCCTGTAAGATACATTGCCTTGCAGTAATTTATTTTTCTGAGTTGGTATGAGATGTCAGTTCCACTTGACTGCACTTCTTGTAGAAAACAACTTCTTTGCTGCAGGTTCTCTGTTGGAAATCATTCGGTCGTAACAAGGAAGACCTTGCACATCACCACTGTGTGCATATAATGGAGCCATTTGCACTATTAGCTGGTGAAGTAATTACCTTTTTCTTTTTTCTTTTTCCTTAGCCCCATTTCTTTCTTCTTTTATGTTTTTGTTTTAAAAGGAAAGAAATAGCGGCTTGTCTCTTAGAGACCAAATAACACTCTTTAAAAGCAGTTGCCAAGCAACCTACATTTACAGGTTTGGTGGGCTGCTGCATTGGCACTAAGCTCTGAACAGTATTGAACCCTCCCTTTCCAGCCCCCCAAATAAAATAAAGTTGGAATAACAGAGGTACACCAACCATTCTAGGGCTCAACACATTTTTAGAGTGTTGAGTGTCTCTTTTACAGTGATATTTGGAGTGAAGCAACCTGTCAATGTTGCGGAACAACAAATTCAGGTCAATGAAGGTAGGTTATTTTTTCTTCCTGAATTCACTTGTTTACCACAAGTTTAAGAGTGGAAGCAGCAAACCTGTTGATATTTTTCCAGTCAAACACACAGAAGATAAAAATTGCACACCAATCCCCAAGAAACGTTGTGAATCACAACTCCTCCTGGGAGGTGTAAGTGCTTGTAGACTCCAAGCAGCTCTCAGCGTTTGAGCTTGTATCTCTGGGTCACACATTTTTCCCCAACAGCCAATCTAAGCACCTTGCATGCTCTAGGCTGCTACGAGGGAGCTGGCTGAGAGCCATCTGATGTGAGGGACTGCTTCTCCTACTGTTTCACATGTTTTTTGGCATGTGAAATTTTTTATCAGAGTTATAGATGGAAATACGAATAGATGAGACGTGAATAATGTGAGAAAAGTGTCTGACCATGGCATTGCCAATGAACCCATGTACTCCAACACAGAAATTGTCAAGGTAGATGTGCACGTACACACAAAATTCCTGTATCCGGTCTTGTGTTTCAATTCTGTGCATTGTGGAGACTACAGAATATGAGCAACAAATGTTAGTATGTGTGATTTTGCTTTGCCAAAGGTCAGAGCAGAAGGACTAAGGACTAACGATAGCTGTTAAGGTCCATCCTAGGCCTTGTCCCCACTACTGAGCCAGATACAAGCAGGACATTCACCTGAGCCCCAGAGCTTGAAGGTGATCTGGGATTTTGAAGTTCAAGTGGAGCTTTAAGTGTCCCAGATTTAGGCTCTGATCTACCATTTCTCGGCTATTCCATGCAGAGTGAAATAAGCCTGTACAGAGCCCATAGAGTCTCCTTTGAACCCTTTATGTGAATCATGACATTTTGTGTAACTATAGCATATGTGTCTGGAATTTTGTCATTGAGACAAATTTTCCTTCTTTGTTTTCTCTTTTAAACTGCTATGTATTGCTTCTGTGTACGACTAAAACTGTCCATGGCATCCTAGAAGTACATTTCAGTTGGGAGGGAGTTTATTACAGTTCCTGGCAAGTTCTTAGCCATTCTGAACTCACTTACCAGTAAACTATTAAAAAATGATGGTTTTCAAGGCCTTGAGTCTTCAGAGTACCAGAAAAATGACAATGAAATATAAAAATTGTAAAGGACTAAAAGGATCTTGGTTTTTTTGGCTGCCAAGTGTTATCTATTGATGTCAGCAGCATTATTCGTTGAACATATAATTTCTTAATTTCATTTTATTATCAGTCCCCTCTGCTTTCTTTTCCACAAGAGGAAGGCACACAGAACTGCACAGATTTTAGTTCTTCATTGGATTGCTTTTGCCACATGGCACAGCACTGAAGCTGAGGGGCTCATGGCCTCCATTTGACATATTTTAAGACTAACAATACCTTAGGCCAGAGGGACCAGATGGACATAGCTCATTGCCCTTCTTTCATTTGAGACAGGTTTTTGTCTGTAAAATACAAGAAGCAAAAGCACATTGCTGTCTTGGTGCCTCCTTCTGTTTCTGTCAAGGGGCATGAAGACTGTTGTTTCTGCAGTCACTTCAAGGTGAACTGCATTTTGCACAAAGCCCTCAAGCCTATCATTGATGCCTTCTCCAAATCACTTCTCCTACACATTACAAATAACAATGTGGATGGATCCAGATGTGAGCCTGATAAAATATTTGAGCTCATATGGCAATGTCAGCAAGCTCCCTTTGTGCTAGCATGCCTCCTGGTGTCAACAGTGCAAAAGTAAGTTAAGATACTGAGTCCTGCATTCTTCATAGTATCTGTATGCTTAGGCTGCTTTCTGCTTAGTGGAAAAAGGAGAACATGAAATAGTAACCAAAGACTGAATTTGTATTACATGACTAGGTTTTTATCCAAGAACTTTTCAGAAAAGTTTGGCGGAATATTCATAGTTGAAGAGGGAATAGGAAAGACAGTAAATTCAGAGTTAGCCCAGAATCATGGAGTAGATGAGGTTGGAAGCGACCTCTGGAGATCATCTGATCCAACGCCTCTGGTCAAGCAAGGCCACTAGAGCTGGTTCCCAAGGACTGCGTCCAGACAGCTTTTGAGTATCTCCAAGAATGGAGACTCCAGAACCTCCCTGGGCATCCTGTGCCAGTGCTTGGTCAACCTTATATAGCACAAGTCAGTGGTGAAGAGGACAACTCAGTGATTAGTTTGTTAAAACTTTCAATGGCACCTTTAACAACTATACAGTCTTGCTACTGCAAAGGTTTGGAAGTATGGACAGCCTCTCAGAATTTTTTCTACCGTTTAGCTTCTTCCTACATTTTATAACAACACTTGTGAAAAATAAAAATAAAGGTCTTCTGGAAAATTAAATCATATAGTTAAGACAAATAAATTAGTATTACTTTTTAAAAACATATTTCTTCTGTGTCTATAGCACTAAGTGTTCTATAATGGTGCATTCACAGAAAGCTCAAAATAAATAAAGTAGTGTTTTGGGTTTTTTTAGACGACTTTCAGTGTTGCCAGTTCTATGTTAAAAATAATCTGGATTTGGAGCTTTGTCTGTCTTTTTGAGGGTTAAATCAAATGTTATTATGTAATTTTTCAGCCACTGAGACTGATTTTATCCTGATTAGATTTTCTACAGTTGTGGTAAGGCTATCATAAGCACTGGAGTATTCCTATTGCTCTCAGTGGTGCTCGTGAACACCTGGATACTGCTTTGGAGAACAGAGCCTGAACTTTGAACTGCTTCACTTTTGGTTTTAACATTATTTGAGGTTAAGTAAGGTGTTCCCCTCTACTGTGAGTATAATGTTGGCTAGAAAATCTGGTCCCATAATGACTTTTCAGCTGTACCTGCAGACTGCAAAGCTGGTAATTAACTCTGTTCAAGCTTGCAGGGATAAGGGGGTAATCATAGGGACTGTGTCCTTTGCAGTCTGCGTACTGTTCCTTGTTTGGCAAACATTGAATCATACTGTCCTAATGTGTAAATGCAATCTACTAACCTAAAAAGTTTTTGTCAACATTACAACAATATTTTGTACACATTTCACGCAAAGTTATCCGTCTGTTCTGTGGAAAGGGAAACAATTGCAGATACCCACATAGGAACGTATGACGAGATGCTGGTGGAGTTTCCTTCTTGCTGTTGGTAAGTGCTTATTGTACAGACCCCTTGGGTCTCGCTCAGATGCGACTATCGTGCCAGTTACACCACAAGCAGGAGACGTGAGAAGATGAGAACCGTCAATCTGCTTTAACTAGTTATAGGCCTTAGCTGTTTTAAAATTATTTTTTTCCAGCTATTTCAACTATTCCAAATACTATATCAGGGTGTTGTAGGAGTATCGGGAGACTTATAGTTCTATGTATTATTTACTACTGCAACCAACATACCATCAAAACACAATCAAAATGCTGACAATTCGAAATGGAGTGTTACAGAACTAAAAAGAGACATTGAAATGCTGACACCAATTTTAGGAGTCTGGCAACTGTTTCACTGGAAAATTTTTAGCCTGGAAAAAGGAGAAACTGGCCTTTTGTTTGTGCTGTGACTGATAGAAATTATTTTTGTAGAGACTTCAGCTATCTGATGACATAAAGAAGTCTAACTGCTTTTGACATTTATTCTGAACAAAAGACAGTTGTTTTACTATGCACTGTAGTTTTTTTCAATTTATAACAGAATCATATTAAACTCAAGGACTCCTTCATTTTTAGTGGTTTGTGGATTATTTGTTTTGAAAAGTTCTTTTATTTTTTGTTCTGTCTTTCTGAAGGTCTTTCTATTTCACAGACTGATACAGCATCCTTATCCTCTGGCTGCAAACCAATTGCATTAAAAATATATAAACCACAAAATAAGTTTTGTGGCATTTTATGTATCTTCCAATTCCCTTACCAACACAAATAACGATGTCTTCTTTCAAATTCTAGATTTGGAGGCACGTATCTTATTTTAAAGACATTCTGTGAGTAACTTTTTTCTAGTGACCTTTTCCAAAGTGCTCATATGAAAAATTAAAATGAGAGATTTCACCCTTTTTTAATTCAGTAATTAACTAGTCATAGGAAATGCTTTCAAATTAACAGTCCTAATTGTACTCGATTTCCAGCCCCAGGTATTCTGTTGTTCTGAGAACAGTCACTCTAATTTAAAACTGGAGTAAGTCACTATTGAATCAGGTTAAAAAATTCTGTTTTAAATTTATTCAGTTTTTAAATTATTTTCATGTATATTTGTCTAAATGTATTTTGAGAGCTGGTGTTTCTTTTAAAGTGGACAGTGAAAATAGATGGGTCATCTTTTCATGTGTTTCTAGCTAATTTGTCCAACACAGCAATGCAATAGCAAACTTTGGCATACTGAAGTCCTGTGAAAATGTCACAGAAATGCTGTATTAGACTTATCCTTCCATCAAACTTTCTGGAAGCTAAGAATATAAATGTATTAGGTCAAATATAATCTGACAATTTTTTAACCAAATCCAACAATTTAATAGTAGTATGAGTCACAATAAATATTCCATAATCCTAGCTACAGAAATGAGATGTGCTGGCATATACAGCCAATGTCCCAACTGAAATGCCTACCCATAGTCGGTAAAGATTTAAGTCGTATTGATTCTGGAGGGGCTTGAGTACACGCCTAAAGTTGAGACCTCTGATGAGTAAGTATGGATTTAAGTGTCCTCTTAAATATTCTGCTGAGCACAGACCTGAACTTGTAATGTAATAGCAATCTATTGAACAGGTCTGTAGAGAAACCACTGAAATCAGCAAGTCTCTGCAGGGCCATAAGGTCTGTCCATGTGGAGGTTTTTTTACAGGATTAGACCAATATCGGAAGTAACAAGTATTCATCTTCAAAACTCCTCAATTAAATGCAAAGATATCTTAATAGTCATAGTTGGAAATGTGTTTAGAATTTCCTGTAGTAAAAAAATAACTATACTTGGAACAAATTCTGCAACAGAATTCCTTAGAAATATACACATATGCTAATATTTTCTGACTCTCAAATTCGTTGGTGTAGGGTAGGATACCAGTCACAGCTGTGGCATACCACGATTCCGTAGAGGCCTCTCTCTGGTTTTAGTATTAAGCTTTTATTTTTGCATTCAACAGTTGCTAGAAGAGGGAACGTGTGATATAAATACATTTACTTTATAAACTATAGTTATTGGTATGATATTTTACCTTCCTTTCCAACTTTCCTTGATGTTTATTTCTTTTACTTCATTCCATGCAGTTTACCAGCAGCTGTGTAATCTGAATGTCACTTCCTGTTCATTAGTTCTAGATTCCTTCTGGTTCTCAGGCTAATACAAACCTCTCTAAAATCAATGGAAAAACTCCTGTGGACTTTGAATCCAGTCCCATATCTTCATACTCTTTAGCATTTGCTCCTGACTGGATGCTACTGTCCAGTTAAGATTTCCTCAAATACAGGTTGTTGCTAGTCAATTTTAAAAATCATGACTCCATGACTTGTGTAAATTAGGGAAGAACATCTGTCCAAGAGAGATATCTAATTTCCTCTCTGTGAAGAAAGTCTAGAAAATGGTTATTTAAGCCACATATTTAATCGGTTCCAGCATTTCTGTGATTAATGTGTTAAAACAGCTAAAGGAAAGACTAAGTTCTTTGTGGGACAGGCTGACCAGGAATAATTATTCCCCTTACATTGCAGAACTTCACCCAGATGCATTATTTATTTTTTTGTATATAGCACTTTCAAACCTTGTGCAAGGTGTATTTTGTAGGTGCTCTAGAGCTTCATTATTGCTCACTATTGTATATTCGCCATGCATTATAGCATTTGCCAGCATATACAATGAGAGTATTCCAAGGGAGAAGCAATATCCTTACAACTGTAGGACCATCTCAGTTTTCAACATGTCCAAATTCAACCGGAAGCAGATGCTGCAGGCCTCTCTCTCTCACGCACAAAAAGTAATTTCCAGTTTTTCATGTAACAAAAGTTTGCAAGGGTAAGTCCTCCTTGGAAATCACTCTGTAATGGTTCCTGGGACTTCATTTTCAATTTATTCTTTCCTCAGATAAAGAAAGGAATAACTAGCAATAAATATGTCTCTGTACTGGTATTATCCTGAAACCATTTTCATCAGCTAGAGAATTCTGTACACTTATCCCATTTGATAAATTGATTTTGGCTCACAAAGACCACTGCAGAGACTGTAAGAGTGCTACATGCTTTAGCCATTTGATTGCTGAGTGGCGAGGGCAGTTCACAGAAGAGTTCATATACTGGAGATCATCCTGAAAGCTCATTTTGTGGGATGGCTATTGCACTGGATGATCTCTGATTTTACCCATTGTAATTTAGTGTTGCGAGAACTCATGCTGTCTCAATAACCTTGAAATCCAGATCCTTTGCCAGATACCAGTGCTGCTCAGCCAATTGATTCTCATCCCAACGTTTTCAAAGCAGTGCCCAAGGTATTAGCTCTTTGAGTCCTGCTGATTTTAATGGAAGTACAATAGTTTAATTTCTCTGTACTTTCCATGTGTTATTTTGAAAATGCATCCCTACAGACTGAATGATAAACATAGGAGGAACTCTATTTGCTAGACAATAGGCTATTCAAATTACTCACTTTTGTTGCTCTTGTTAGCAAGAGTGGGTTTGTGGCCATTACCACAAACATTTCTTATTTCCCATAAGAAAAAGAAAAGGTAAGTGTAAGAAAAAAATCATAAGCTCTGTTCTGAGTGAGCATTTCAGCCAGATGATCATATATTTCCCTGACTTTTATCTGCTTCAAATGTTTCCTAAAATTAAAAAAAATATGCATATTGTCACTGCTAGGTATACTGCCGGATAGTGTCAATATTTTTGCTTAGGAAAGAGTTAGAGAAATTCTGAGGCTGATTACCATGCCTGGAGGCTGACATAGTCACCATTTAGCATGCAGAAAGTGCTTGTATTTTTTTAACTTTTGCTGATAACAAACAGGAAAAAAAAAGCAATAAATGTTGTGGTTTTTTAGTGATTTCACTTACACATCTCACCTGAGAATCAGTTTCTTTATCATAGCTATAAGCATAAGCAGTATGTCAAAGGTGTTTGTTTATCAGCTGTAATTTCCTGTTGTATCTCTTCCTTAAATATCCCTGTATTGATGAAAGCAGCTGGAATTTGATTTTCTTCTCACAATATTACTATGAGTCAAGACCAGCAGCTTTAAATTTGTGCTGAGGAGGTGGAAGTACGTAGCAACAAAGTCATGCAAACAGCCTGTAGCAGTCAATACAGAGATATGGAAAAATATTTCTGGACATTGCTACTTTTTAATTATTTGGTATGAGTTTGCAAAATTATCATGCAAATTTATCAGCCTAAACGTAATAGCTATTTTGCAGTCATTTACTAAAAGAAAACATTTTATTCATTCATTAAAAAAAAAAATTATTCATTAAGGACAAACAATGCAGCAGAAAATGGTGGTAAGGCATCAGCAGATGCTATGAAGAAAAATCTGAAAGCAAACCTCCTAATCTCATGTTCCAATGCATACATCCTATTAAAAAGAAGAATTTGCTCATTACCATCCATGCTAGTCAGATTTGATCTGAATGAGATAGTACCCTATTGCATTATCAAGTCTAAGTTGATAAAAAAGACTGTAATCTACATGAAGGATTGCAATGGTGTTTCTTTTTGCTCCCTTACTGCACTTTGAAGAAAATGTTTTTAATGAGAATCAAAATTCAACAATGAAGAGGAAGTCAAAAGAAGAAAACAAATAAAACCCGACACTATTCTTTTCCTAATTGCTATACCCTAAGCAATATTTTCTTTCATCTGTATTTCTCACGTGGATAGTTAGAACCAACATTTGCATAAACTGAGTAGATTTTCAGGAAAAAAACCCCATGAATACTTCCTTGAGAATTTTCATGTCTAACTCAGAACACGAAACTAAATCTCCTGAGCTTAAGACCTGCATTTTACTTTTGCATAACACTCTTTTCCCATTTCATTTCACTTATATTTTCCAAGCTTACTCTTTCTTGTCATTTGTGGCAGTCAGCACTAAACTTTTCTTCTGCACTGTAGCATTGAGAGTTTTGAAGGCGTCTCATGGTATGAGCAAAGAAATGAAAAAGACGATTAGAGCTGACAATAGTAGATGCCCTTAGATAACAAGGAGCAATAAACATTCACAGAATCACAGAATCATTGAGGTTGGAAAAGACCTTTAAGATCATCAAGTCCAACCATCAACCCAACACCACCATGCCCACTAAACCATGTCCTGAAGTGCCACGTCTACATGTTTGTTGAACACTTCCAGTGATGGTGACTCCACCACCTCCCTGGGCAATTCGCCTCCTAATAGCAGATAAGGGATTTTATTTCAGTGACGTGAAGCATAGAGGGCACTACTAGACACCCAGAGAACCTGCATTTAGGTAGGGCCTGTCTTCCTGTATAGGAAGGCAACGTATTCAAGGCAGGCAGTATCTTCAAGGCTGGAAAGAATCCTTAGGAGGCAATATATGACAACATGTTGCATAATACCCAATAAATACACTTATGCATAAGAATACTTAGTTAATAATGCTAGCATGGAGCAATCTGTCTGCCCAGTGAATAATAAAAACAAAGCAAAACCGAACCAAACACTTGTTCCTTGCTGGCCGGTGGGCAGACACTATCTATCAAGGCAGAGATTAACTACCACCTACACCTTCCCCCAAGCATATCAGTGCATATTCAGTGTCGTATACTTATTTATGTTGGCCTGTGTATACTTGGCCTGATTTCTTGTTATGAGGTTCCTTACTTATCGGTGTAAAAATAATGAAAACATAAAAAGGATCTGCAGTGTAACTATACAGGAATAGAAAGATGCATGAGTCATCAAAGCCGTGTTCAAATCCGTAATTTATTTCTTCTCCTGATATTTCAGGTTTCACAAGAGGAGATGACATACAGCTTACTATATTCTATTACAAGGGGTTGCTGGGAAATACTTTCTTAAAAAGAATGGAAATAACTGGAAGAAGAGGCCATCCATGATGTGCACGTGCACATATACACACACATACACACACAGAAAACTACTTAAAAAGTTCATTCCTATGAAGTAAATCACTTAGAAGTTAAGAATGCAATGAAGCACTATTTAATTATTTAACTACAAGGTTCTTTCTCCAGAAGACACTGCCTTGTTCAGTACATGCTCCAGACCTCCTCGGGGTGCGGGCAAGGCTGTGTCAGAAGGCAACGTCTGTTTGGAGTAACTCTGCCTCAGGGAATACTGAAATATCACAGAAGTAGTAAACAAAACAGAGGACAATAGGACAAGGAGGGAGAGTGTGTTGCTTAAGACAATTCAATGCCACCATTTATGATAAATTTTTTTACAAAAATCCATATGTCTGCCACAACATCACACTTCCATCACATTTCTGTGTGATGCTGACAGTCATTTAGAGAAAGATTTTAGCAGGTGGCCAGGCTTTGAAGACTTGGAATGTGATTTGCAAAAGTGCTGAATGCATTCAACTGTAATAAAAATCAATGGAAAATACATGCAGAACAGATTAAAAAAAATTATCAAGGTAGTCGGAAAGGTTGGGTCCTAGGTGTCCCTATTGGACACCCAACTGAATCTGTACTTATTGTGTTACTCTCTCTTATGTCTCAGTTCAGCCTGGTCTGATCTCAAAGCTGACCCTGTTTTGAGCAGGGGGTTGGACAAGAGCCCTCCCATGAGCATTGGCTACAGGCAGATTTTCAGACAATTATCTAATAAAAATGTTTTACCCCCTCATAAATTTCAAGGTGGAGTTTGCAAGATCTTTTCAGAAGGAGGTCATCAGAGAATTTTTGCAAAAAACTGTGTTTTTCTGCAGACTTTATAATAGAAATTACAAAATTGTTCTGGATGACATTTAAAAAAATATAAATAAAAAAAGAGAGCCTGAGGTAAACAGCAGGCAAAGAGAGTTTCCATCCACACAGGTATTCTTCCAAGTTACAAATTGCTGTAAACAAAATCTTACCCTAGGAAATAACAGGCAATTTTAGTAATAAGCAGAGAGATCAGCCCAAGTTTTAGTAAACGTTTGGGATGTGCTAGCTGGGCTAAAAGATTGCTAGAAGCTGTTACCGATGAGATTAAAAAGTGTGAGATAATTCCAGCAATCTGTATTCTTCCGTGGTGGCCAATTTAGTAGGGTTTTCTCATGTTAAATCTGGATGGGTTGGTTGGTTTATTTACTATTTTTTATTCAATTTCCTTATCTGTACAGTTTTCCAGATTTTTCATTTAAGGTTGCTCAAAATGAGACCTTGTTGACTGGGGAAGAATACTGGTGACTGATTCAGAGTGAAAATGAACTTGGCCTTTAGGAGAGAAGTGTCAGAAACTAGAGCCTGAATAAAAATTAAAGGATTAAGTAAAGCTTGGTTCCTAATCCTAATATTGATACACATGTAATCTGGTGAAACTATTAGGAGGTGCAGACAGGAAGCCCTTTGAAGTGTGTAGTCACAAGAACTTTGCTGTGATTACAGCCTGATAAATTCAGCAAATGTTGTTATACTTTTATATTCCACTCATTAGCTATCTTCATACATACTGGCTACTGCATATCTATACACACAGCACATTGCATGAAATCCCCAGGCACACATACCCAGGCAAACATACTGAACAGGGAAGAATTTTTTCATAAACCGTTATTGAAATGACCACCAAAGACAAAAAAGAACATCAAATGACCTGAAGCATAAAAGATGTGGTATTTTTTTTTCCATAAATTGAAAATACACCATTATGGTAGAAAAAGGACAAGATTGTATTTCTTTGGATTCTTCTTTCCCTCAGTACTTAATGTGATGGAAAATTACTTGTTTTCCACTGCTTGTAGGTCTCATTTTTTTGATATAGCTGTAGACCATTATTTTTGTAATCTAGTGTTATTATGATTTATTTGCACCCTTTGTGTTTCATGGGCTTGAAATGGGTTGAATGCATCTCAAGTTCTGAGATCCCTGCTCTACTTTGCAGCTTGCCAAGAAGGTTGTATTTTGGTATGTCCTTCTCCTTTGCTTCTGTATGATGCTATCGTATTCAGCTATGCGGCATTAAAAACCACATTAATCTCACAATTTCTCTAGCTCTGTCACATCAAGGTTTCATTATGATGGATTTGGATGGCAAGCCTTCATTGTGTTAGGCTATGTGTGTCCTGTAGTTTTATTATGTTAAAACAGAAATAACGTTACTCATCTCTAAATATACGTGAAGCTTTTCCTCTAGCTTTTCCCTCTATGCATGATTTCCTCTTCACATGTTACTGGATTAATCATATTTTGCTAACCTTGGATATACCAATTCCATTTTACTATTCTCTATCATATGAAGAGTTGCAAGGCGAGATCCCTTGGTTAAAAATGACACTGTGAGTCAGTTAACACCTCAATTTTTTTAAAGGTCAGATCCAGGCAATTTTGTCTTTACGGGATCTTTGTGATCATGTGGTTTACAAAACCCCATTTATACAAAGTGACAGTATCTGAAAATCACAGTGGCACTTGACTGCCTGAACACATTAGCACCGTTTTAAAATCTTTACCTTGGCTTCATATAAAACCTCATATTGAGATTTAAAGCTTACTAATACTAGAAACAGGCCTCCAGTAGTTGTGCTCCAAATAGCTGACTGGATTTCATCATCTTAGACCCGAGGATGCTTGCTCTATGTTGTTTTTTGCAGAAATAACTTTCTCAGCAATGCTGTGTTAGCATCTTAGATCTGGAGAGCTGTTTTTTCTAGAAAATCAATTTAGAAGACGTGTTTGCTATTGATTTTTTAAGTAGGGATTGGTAAAATAGTTCAGTTTAAATATCTGTTACACATCTTTGTCCTTCTCAAGTTGGAAATGGTTAGTAAGTTTAACTTACATGTTATTTGCATGTCTTTGCAATGCTGCTTATAATCTGAACATGTCAGAAAAAAAGGACTAATTCTGCTATATTTGCAACCAAATTTATGGGAATAGGTTCTGGAAAGTTCAGTTTCCTCTGATAAGATTTTGCGACCCAGACTACAAGATTTGCATTATTTTGGCAGACTTTAATCCAAGGAAATACTTGTATAACTGACCCTTCAAACGCTGCTGTTGTTATTTTTCACAGTGCTTGTTTTTTATCCTATAGCTACCAGAGATTTTAGTGAACTGTTGTGTATATCAGCTATGTTCTGCTTGGTCCTTGGGGCTGCCAGACAGGGCTTTATCCTTGACTATAAATTAGTGCAGTCTTGAAACTCGTAGTGATTCTCTTCATCACTCAGCAAAGTGGTTACTACAGCTTTTCAGAAAAGGGTCCAGTGTGAGAGTGTATCCTGGAATAAATGAAGGAAGGGAGTAGAAGGAACACTACAGCTGTCTCTAGCAAGATCTCACACATTTGCTTTCTGGGAATTTAGTTCCATATAAAGATGAATAAATGATTAATCATATGGTGCCCTAGCATCTTGGAAAAAATTGTGTGGGTGCGCTATGTGTTTTAAATTCATTTAGCTAAACATACATAACCAGTAACATGCACACATTCAGTACTTACTCCAGACTGTTTTAATGTTTCTCTCAGGAAGCTCTTCTCAAGCATGCTTTCTATTCAATTTCACATTTCAGTGGCTTATTTAAGTACATATGCAGTACTTCATAACCTAATGTAATGCTTCCTAGGACTGGCAGGGCACGGTAGATCATTACACGTTGTAATTTTCTCTTGTCTCAGAGGATGTGTTTTATCTTCCTTCCCCTAGAATTCCTAGTAACTGTGTTTCACATTCCTTAATTCCAGATTTAGTCATCAGTTGGTTATAATCTGTGGTCTTCTTCAGGTTAAAAGTGTGAGGCTCTGCTTCCTTGACACAAATAATTAGGAATTTGGTGAGTCTTTTCAAACTCCTGCCAGCCTCCAGGAAAACAATTTTGGTTTTCTGGTAGGAACATAGACACCTCTGAGGCAGCGAAGTCAGTACTGGCCCTTGAAAAGCAGCAGACGTGGATTAGGCAAACTTTTTCAGGTATAAGCTCCACAGGCTTTGAAAGAGCTAACTGAAGGAGGGAACAGGGCTGAGTATTAGCTGATGAGGTTGGCTCACTCTAGAGGAAAATAAAAAATCTAAGAGTAGAAGAAATATGCACATCTATGAAATGTCTGGAACTAGAGCTATGGAATTACTCTAACTATGAATAAGTGAAATCAAATTCATTTACTTTTAATCCACTACTAGGCTTGTCATTTTTATTTGCTCCCTTTTATATGCTGCTACAACCTTTACTAGATCTTTTGAAGTGGGATAATCTTTGTATTCTATTTCATAAGGGAACAAAAATGCTGGAAAAAAGTTACTTTCTCTTAATTTACTGTATATGTCATCTATCTCTAAATATAGCATCACATTATAGATATTCTACCTGTTGCTGCTGTCCTTTCACATCTAAAGCTTATTAAATGGATTATGACTTATTCTGTGACTTTCCTCAGTCATGTATTTTAAGATCCTTAGCCCAGTACATACTCACGTATAGCTACATGCTGCCTTTCTAATCTTCAGCTTCCTATGGTAAGATTTTAGTAATTCATCCTACAGGTCACATTCAGAAAAGTGGGGCACTTATTCCTGTAAAGTTATTCTGCTATTTTCAACCTTCATGAGATGGTATTTTTATCACTGATCTTTTATGTAGACTGGGTGGTTTTTTTGACATTTACTCATCCTGACACTGCCCAATAAAGCTTTTTCTCTCCCCTTTTGTATGCCTGACTGCTATTTTTCATGATGCCACAAGTAACACTGGCCTGGATTCTTCTCTTGACTTTTTAAGATTACACACACTTCCGTATTCTGAGGTCTTGGTGGTTTTATCATCTCAGCTTTTCTCTTTTCTATTTCAATAACTGATGTAGTTCTTCAGGATGGGGATAGACATTTTCTCAACACAGTATGACTGTATTGCCACTCTTCTACACATAGTTGCGTTAACACAGTATCCTCTAGATAACCTAAGCAATATATTCTCAACAAAGGAAATGTCATGCTTATGGGAAAAAAAAAAAGTGTTTTAAATGCCTGATCAGACCCAAAGAGCGTACTAACAGTAGACATCATAATCTGACCCTGTGTCTGTTTAGTGTCTTTGAATACCAACTTTATGCATTGCGCTTCTCCTTGGCTCTAGGCTGTCCTGAGCAGAGACAGACTAGACAGCAGGTTAATGCTGAGTGCAGCTAAATGCTAGGGACTAATACCATCCTGGTATATTTTTTCATTTTCATCTCAAGGAGCTTTTGAAAGACTAAAGTGAAAAAAACCCTAATTTTGTAGGCAGATATGAGTCCTGGTACAACTTCTTTTACTATGTTTTTCTGTAACTGCATTAGTTTCAGCTGCTCCTGAGTGACTCTAGTCTTGGTGAGGTGAAGATTCAGCTTATATGTTGGATACAGAGTTAAAATGGTTGCAGAGATCATGGGAATTTTTCATCTCCCAGCATTTTTGAATGAGAACCAACTGTATAATTATGGCAGAATTGTTTGAATCCAACCAGTTTCACATTTCCACAGCTGTCTGATCTCTGCCAATAATGTCACATCAGTGTAGCTTGACAGAGGTACCCAATGAATCTTTGCTGTACACTGGTGCTGGGGAGATTACTGAGGAGACTGCAATTGTTCTAGCTGCTGGGGAATAAGGCATCTACTTGCAGCCAAGTGCAGCGGCTCTGCAGCTATAGCTAAATTACATGCTTATATTACGTATGTGGCCCATGGTGGCAAACATCTTCACTGTTGGTGTTTGAATGTGCTATATTCATAAGACAGACATCAAGTACACGACTTAGCAGGCAAGGAGCGACTAATCAGTGGGAAGTAGCAAGAAATGGATTTTGCTCCATCCCAAAGCAAAGTCATATGGGAGTGTTTAAACTTTCTCTTTGTGCTGGACTGGAGAAGAGAAGAAGCACTTACAGGGTCAAATCAAGCTCAGCTGGCAGTTGGCAACTAAAAGCTGGCAGATAATTGATGAAACTTGTCCTTGTCACCTCTCCATTATCAGAGTTACTCTTTCTTGTGAATTTCACTATCCACAGTGTAAAAAAAAAAAGGGGGATCCAGATTTTCTCTCTTCTCTCACATGCGCTCTGCTCAGAAATCACTGTTTCAATTTAACAGTCTCAGGCTGTACACTTTGTTCTTTGTTCTTTTACTCTCAAAGGGCCAGTACATAAATTCCTCATGTTTCTTTTTTTTTTTAGAAACAGAAACTGATCTCACCTTAAATTTTCTTTTACAGGGGTCATAAGAAAAACATTAAACTGTTTTAGTAGTGCTCTACATATTCCTGTTGTTCTTCTAAGAGCACTTCAGACTTTGGCCCATTTTCCACCGCTCTGCAATCCTTTAGCAGCTCTGTACAATCCTACTTCCCATTAGCTTTCAGGGAAAAGCAGTTTCTGTCTCCTCTCCCTTTTCTTTTTCTTTTTTTTTCTGTTCAGAAAAACATTGTAATGTCTTCAAACATCCCATAAAAGTATGTTCCCAAGTTTGTATGAGATGAACAAAGCACAGTTTCCTCAGTCACTGCCCTTCTGCATCCACTAAATGATGTTATGCATGCAGGCTGCAGCTCCAGGCTTCTGAAACTTTAATACCCTAGAACTCACAGAATCACAGAATCACAGGATCATTAAGGTTAGAAAAGACCTTTAAGATCATCAAGTCCAACCATCAACCCAACACCACCATGCCCACTAAACCATGTCCTGAAGTGCCATGTCCACATGTTTTTTGAACACCTGCAGAGATGGTGACTCCACCACCTCCCTGGGCAGCCTGCTCCAATGCTTGACCACCCTCTCAGTGAAGAAATTTTTCCTAACATCTAGTCTAAACCTCCCCTGGTGCAACTTGAGGCCATTTCTTCTTGTTCTATCTCTAGTTACTTGAGAGAAAAGACCAACACCCACCACACCACAACCCCCTTTCAGGTAGCTGTAGAGGGCGATGAGGTCTCCCCTCAGCCTCCTCCAGACGGAACACTCCCAGTTCCCTCAGCTGCTCCTCATAAGACCTGTGCTCCAGACCCCTCACCAGCTTCGTTGCACTTCTCTGGATATGTTCCACCAAATCAGTGTCCTTCTTGTAGTGAGAGGCCCAAAACTGAACACAGTATTTGAGGTACAACCTCACCAGTGTTGACTACAGGGGCACAATCACTTCCCCACTCCTGTTGACCACACTCTTGTCATACTACGATTGTATCATTTTACATTCAGAAGCAGTTTTGCCTTCCATTGTATTTTTGACTAAGCTAGTAAGTCTGATCTTGATTTTTCTGTTAAACAAAATTTCAACTAGTGACAGGCCATTTTAGAGGTGGTGTTCACACATTCACCATCAGTAAGCATACATGTGTTCTAGAGTTGCTTGTGAATAACTTTTTAATTGTTTTAATCCCATTTTCTACCAGACCATTCAGTTTAGGATGTCTGGAACTTGGTATGTTACACGTCAAAATCCATAATCCTCTGCAACAGTTCTGCCCACTGGGTGGTACACCACAATCAGACATAATTTCTAGGATGTGTCTGGCAAATAGAGAAGTAATTCTTCCCTTGAAAACATTTTGATACAATGTAGCCTTATGGTAACACAAATAATAATCCAACAGTGTAGTTTCTGAGGTGAACTTTTTGTTTCTATTCCCATGTGCAATACTCCATTATTATGGAGCCCATCCGTGGAAACATTCAAGGTCAGGTTGGACGGGGCTCTGAGCAACCTGATCTAGTTAAAGCTGTCCCTGCTTATTGCAGGGTGCTGGAATAGATGACCGCTAACAGTCCCTTCAAACCCAAACTATTCTATGATTTGATGAATTTTGAGAAGTCATCCTGAGAGTGCCTCTATTCAGTACATTTCCTGGCTTATGCTATATTTTCAGATATTGTAATTACAACTGAAATAAACCCAGTTTATTTTGCAGTTATCTTTAACCAGTGCTACCTTTGCTGTGGGCACAAATGTTATAAGACTAGTTCCTGCTATTGC
The DNA here is from genome assembly GCF_000687285.1 of Phaethon lepturus. Lineage (NCBI taxonomy): Eukaryota > Metazoa > Chordata > Aves > Phaethontiformes > Phaethontidae > Phaethon > Phaethon lepturus. The sequence goes on from NW_010549687.1 coordinate 75,122, forward strand.
AAATTTTCCATAAGCAAATATATAAAATTTCTTTCACCTACTCTCTTCCTCTCCTCTCATGCACAGGGACATTCTGATTTGGTAAGAGTCTGGTATTCAGCCTATTCTGTAAGCATTCCATCCTTCAGCTACGTTCCAAAGCATCTGAAAATGCCTAGGTCTGTGTACTGGTATCAAAATATTTGAAGATAGGAACTTTATTAACCCTGTAAGCTTTGAAAGTCTCTGTCCAAGCATGAGTACCACTGTGTGCTATTCTTTGCAAGTGCTTGACAGCTGTTAATAAAGACTCTCAAGTTTGGCATGAACTTTCCCACAGATTTTACCATCCCTCCCACTTTGTACACTCCTTTGCCTTTTGATCTTTGAAGTTTGGAATAGCTTGAAGCTGACTGCCTTCTTTGTACCATCTTCTTTAGACCTTCTTTCAAATATTTTCTGGAGCCTGAAGCTTCACTTTTGGTGTATAATTTGGGTCCTATTTCATAGTCCTGTCAAATGCACTTTTTAGGCTTTTGTGATGTTCTGCTGCTGTTTTCTCACAAGTCAGAACATCATCAATATATATTTCAATAGATTCAATTCCTTCAAGTGATATGTAGCACTTAGCGAAAACCCTCAGGAGTATATTTTAAGCCAAAGGAAGCCTGTTGAAAGTACTACATCCCGCCTAGTGCATTGAAAGTGGCTTGCCTTGAACTCCTCTTATCTGGGGAGTTTCATAAGAGCAAGGCAGATACATTTAAATTAGTTAAAGGATTAACAGGTGTCACTTCATGAATTTTTTTTTTAACAATATATTTAGCTCACTTAGATCTAAACAAAAACAGTATCGGAGATTTTCTTTCGATGTTAGTAGTACATATTCAGTGGCCTTTTCTAATCTTCCTTGTCACTTGTTAACTAAGTGGTCAAGTTTCTTTTGGAGTTTCTGTCTATTTATGGCTTAGAGATTTCTAAATGAACAGGATCTATGGCCAGTGTACACATACTGTTAAGGACAGCTGGTCTTTTAGATGACCCTTTCTGGGCTTTCACAACATACAGCCTCTACATCTTATGCTGGCTGCAGCATGTTTTAAATTAAAAATTGAGTTCGGGCCAAAATATTTGTTCCCACTGATTTTAATAATCAGTTTCACTTTTAGTTTCTATTCAAGACCACACAGTCCTTTACTTCAGCTTCCCAATAGAAGGTCTCAATTGTACTGGTCTTTCCACTATGTATTTTGGTTTCTGATTCAGTTGTTTGGAGTCGCTCTCATATTCTGCTGTTACAAAGTGGCCCACAGATGCTGTCCTGTTACAAAGTCCCTACAAGCACCTTCAGGGTTACTTACCCGGACCTTGGGAGCAAGTGCGAATCTGAGAAGGAGCAGGACTGGGTATGTCACAGGGAAGCCTTGGGACCACACACTTAACAACCCAGACAAAAGCCATACCAGATAACCATCATACGTGCCAAAAGACACACTGACAAGACACTGTAGACCAAGTCTATAATTTATTGGAGTTCCACTGATTTAGCCACCTGCTACACACACATCTGCCTAGCAGCCACCCTCATCAGAGCTGGAGGTGCCACTGGTGAGTCATAGGATGCTGATGTAACCAGTGCCCTGTGGTTTCATGTCCTGATATTTCAGAAGCTACCAAACATGGCTGTTGCTTACTTGGGTTTGACATGCCTTGCCAGCCTCACAACAGAGGCCAGAACAGCCAGATGTACCCTTATTTTATTGTCATTTATAAACGAACTGTGCTGTCCACAGTCAGGCATGCACAAGAGCACAAACAGTTAGCTAGAGATAAGGTAAAGAGGAATAGACTTTATTTGGGGAGTCCCTTTGCCCAAGACTATCTCCCCTGCCACTACCCACTGACCTTCTCTCCCTTTCTCTTCATCTCTGAGTTTCACTGCCTAAATGCTGTAGAGAGGCCACATAATCTACAACCCCACAAAACCCCCCAGCTTGCTTTCTGTCTTTCTCAGGAAAGAGAAATGGCTGTGAGTGAGAGGGTCTGGGCTTCCTCCCAAGTACAGGACTATCCTAGTGGATACTTTTCAGCTCTGTGACCAAAGTTCTGAAGAGGAAATATTCAAAGTCAGTCACTTTACTTTTCCAGGCCATTTAACACTAGCTAAGAGCTGGATTCACAAAACCCAAGCATTGAAGTCAGTGATCTCCCCGTTCCCATGTGCAACACATCTTCAACCAGGGATGCCAAAGTGCCCAGATAGGAAAGTTCAGTCCAGATCTTTTTCATCTTCCTCTACCCCTTTCTCCATGAACCAGGACCTCTCTGCATGCATGGTAAGAGTTTAATTTACATTTTGAATTGACAGGGATGAGAACTGAGCAGGGTTAAATTCTACAGCTTCAGCTGAGGCATGTGTGTTGGAGATGAGTTACACTGACAGTAGTTCCTCTTTCCC